>NC_057797.1:211572620-211872620 GCF_018294505.1 Triticum aestivum
GCCACGGGTGGTTCTTCCTTAACTTCAGTGAGCCCCCTTCCCCGCTGCGGGTGGTTCTTCCTTAACTCCGGCAAGCCCCCCTCCCAATTGCGGGTGGTTCTTCCTTAACTCCGATGAGTCCCCCCACCCCCTGAAAATTGACTGACCCAAAAGTCGATTCAGTCGACTGAAGTGTAGCTAAATCGGAGCAGAGCAGCAGCACGAGCGAGGGGGAGAGCAGCAGCAGTGCGAGCGAGAGCTGGAGCAGCAGCAGTAGCGCGATCCGGCTAGTATGACCGCCACCGCCGAAGGGGCCTCGTACTTGGGGAGAGTCGTCGTGGAGATGTCTCCCGTGGCGTCGGCTTCAAGGTAGTCGTGCCATGGGGGTGCAAGATGGAGCATCGTCCGTGCTGGGAGGTTGAGTTAAGGAGAAGGTGCGATGCGATGAGTGTACAACCTCTTTGGTGGCACCGAGTAGGCCTCGGCTTCGTGCGAGGAGTCGGTGAGGATGTTGCGATTTTGGTGGAGTAGGTTAAGGCGGCGCTGTGGGATGGAGCGGCCACGATAGACGATGTGATCGTCCGAGCAGCTCCTTGGAGGTGGAGGACGGGGCGGCTGAACCAGCGGGACGACGAGATGGACGACGGTTCCTCATCCAGAGAGGTGGATGAGGGACGTCGAGCTGTTGGGTGGACGATGTTGTTGGGGAAGAGGCTCCGGCTGGGAAGTGGTGAGGTGGCGGACGGAAGAGGGTGGGGTTTCGCGGCTGGAGCGGAGAGGTTATGGTGGCTTGGGATTTTGAATGGCGAAAAGGAGGCGATGGGAGAGGGAAACCATGACCTAGGGACGCGCTTGTGCAAAATGTAGGATGTGTTACAAAAGTACCCCTACCGATTTGAACTAGCGGCCCTTTCGGCTCAGGGTTAGAAGGGGGATTTCGTGGGTTGGAATTTGGCAGTTGGAGGGAGTTTTCGCGCATGTTGTAATTTCGGGATAGTAAGGCACGGGTTGTGAAGGCGCGAGTTTTGGGAGCACGATATCTGAATTTTCGGGATATAACAAGGCGCGGGTTTAATTTTAGGGACAAGCCTAACATGTAATATTGTACTTGTACATACCAAATCAATTCGCATTTCCCTCAACGAAAAAAACGAAAAAATATAAAACTATTTACACCACACAAAGAGAGAGTCTTGTCCCGTTTTACTATACAAATGCTATTCAAAGCTATGAAGCCATGTTATGTCCAATTAAAAAAATTCGCTGGCTGTATAATGCATGTAACCTACTCATACCAACATTTTAGTGCATTCCAAATGTCTATACTACTGCTGCAATTCAAACTAAATTTGAATTCGTTTCCCTATTTGAATAAGAATCTACAATCATGATTGTTGCCAACTTCAACCATCATTCGTGTATTACCTTAACAACACACCACATGATTACTATATAGATAGATATGAACTATGTGTACTATATGAACTCAAATTCAATTTTTTGAATACACTTGATGTTGATTCCAAATAATAGTACATTTGATGTACTAACTAGATATTCATAATCTAAACCATGTTCCATACGTACACTGTGTTTATCACACAAAGTATAGTGCCCCGCCCCCTACATTATGACAAGTATTTAGCCCTGAGCTGCAAAAGCCACACATTATCCCAAATTATAATCAATGTTCTATATATTATATGTAGTACTAGCAAGATGCCCATGCATTACACGGAACATCAAGATGATCGAGGGGAGGCCTTATTTGCAAATGTGGAGAGGGGTGTGGGTATATTTTTTCAAAATTGCCATAGTTTCCTTCCTATCCGTCAGATATAAATCGGACAACATATATTGCAGGATGGCAGGCACATCATCATCAACAACTCTGTTTTTATTAAGAGTAGAGATAAAATATATTATATGTAGTATAACATGTTCATAACCACATCATGTGTATCACCGTTATATATATTCACACATGCGTTGGTTTAAAACACTATGATAAATTCTTTAAATATCCGAATTCACTTTTTATAATGAATTATGATATCTATTCGTCTTTTACACCCACAAAATCCTCTTATCTTTGTATCTAGCACTAACTTTCTCTCGTGCATGCACACGCCCGCATCCCTCTCACACTCCCTTAGCATTCTCTAGCTCCATCGCGCAAATTCGTCTTTTCACTTTAGGTCGTTCACCCATGGTTGTATAGGCCCCCAGCTCCTTCTTTACGAGACATATCAATTGATATGCCTCTCTAGCCAGGTGTGCCTACCACAAACACAAGCTTTCCCTCTTCTCTTCTCACCGTCCTTGCCTCACTCCCACCCCTCTTTTCATCGATCTCGTACTCGCACACTCCTTCCCCCTCGATACAGTATGCCTCTCGCACCACCTCCTAGATGCATCCCTCTCTCTCTATCCTTCTCCCCGGGCCTTATTTGCTTCTAATACATATATGCATGTATACCGATCAATCTCCCTACGTATACCTAGGTCGACTTTAACTATTTTCCCCCACCCATCGATCGACGTACCTCACAAGTTATGTCTCTCCTTTCTCTGACAAAGGACGATTGATCTTCCTATGTAGTTACGTCTGCTTACCACAGCGATATCGTCCCCCCTCATCATTCATGCATGCCTCCTGACCCGTCTCTCACACGCACGTGCACAGACAAGCAGCCATCCCCTCTCTTATTGATATTGTAGGCGTGCCCTCCGTTTGTCTAGCAAGCCTCTCCCACCATTTGTTAGAAGCAACTCCACCACCAACCCCTCCGACACTCTAGCTCTATCTCTCTCCCAACCTTATTCCTCTCCTACACATATGCATGGATGCCGATCGATCTCCCTCAATACATAAGGTAGGTCTCTCTCCTCCTCCACACACATACCAGCCATTGTACCTCTATAGTTAATTAGGTATCCCCCACCCCCACCACACACCGATAGTCGAGCGATGTAGTTAGGTATCCATGCCACAGTGACAAACTGCACCTGTCCCCTCTCACGTTCCAGTAGGCCAGCCACCCTATATCTTTGACGTCGGCACACACAAAATCGATGTCACTCTTTATTGATCGCGCGACCGCACACACACACATCATCCCTCTCTTCAATTCTATGGATACCTCAAGCCGATGATACCTCCACTCTCTTCTCGTGGATCGCCCCCTCTATATATATGATATATCCAGGACTCTATTTCACACACATTGCATATGTTACATCTTTTGATTGAAATATCATCCACATATATTGCTTGTCTATTTCTCAACCACCCCCCCAAAAAAAACACTCACGAACCCACACACTATATCTTCCTACGTTTGTATCTCTCTAACACAACCCCACGTAGGTGGTGTACATACACGAAGAGAATAGGTGCATGTACTCATGCTTCGTGCCCAGCCACACCCGTGCGGGTACACCGTGGAGCTCATTTCTGTACGAAATGGCAGCCCACGTGCTAATTTGAACGCGTGTAGTGGTTGTTTACCTACGGAGGTCGTGTACCACGCGTGCACGAAACAAAGTTCTACTTGATGCATTGGCGCGTTATTTTTAAATAAAGTTATATCGCTCAATGGCACATACACATAATATAAAACGATTTTTATGGAGTAAAAGGTAGTCCGCTCCACTATATACAATGGAGCCTGCCTGCCGGGGTTTGTCTCTCTTCAGAGTATCTCACACAAGGCGGCGATTGCCTCTCTCTCTCTCTCACCGTTGGTCACTAATCTGGCCGCATCCCGTCCGCCGGCGGAAAGGGAGGATGTGCATCATTTCTCCATTCGACGGAGCTGAGGCAGCACGTCCCGATCTGTGGTACCCGCCATTCTCTCTAACCAAGCTCCAGCGTGACAGGGTCTACACCACCTGCTTGCTGCCGCAGTATGGGCATATCCCGCCGGCCGCCGCTCTCCTAGTTACATCCCGACGACCCCCAGGTATCCCCTCCGGCCTTGCTCCACTACCCGTCTTCCCACGTCGCTGCATGTGGAAAATCTTGCATGTGGATCTTCCATAGTTCTTTGCCCAAAACGTAGCTCGTCCGGCGTACTTTCCATATTGCAATCTCGTCCTCACACCGTTTTAGACAAACACAACCGTGTTGTTATCTTCCCTTTGGACAAGGAATATGATTCTTTTTTGTCGTCGTATGTGTTATCAACTGTTATTGGCCAGTAATTGTTTCCTTTCCACCTCTTTTTTGCAAACAAGGCTATCCATTTCACCTTGTTGCTATTGCAACCTTTTGGTGAATTGCACAAATCACTTTTTTTTCTTAAGAGTGTTTTGGGCAGTTGTACTAAAATGTCACATGGGCAACGTCTCTACATTTCAGTGCGACTGCACAAATGAGATTGGTTTTGCTCCATCCTCATCATCCAACTCCGAGCCTAATCTTCTCCAACTATTTGGTTTATCTTATTCAACTAGTTAGTCTTAAGAGAGACTGCAAAGGTGACAGACTTCTATTTGTGTGTTTATTGTTTCATTACCAGTCCTCTATTATTGTAATCACACTTAATATCTTTGGAACAGGGACGCTCAACTCTATTTTAGTGGAACTGCACAAAATGATCGGAATGTTGCATGCTCCAGACAGCTACTCTTTTCCGAACATGCCTTGTTGATTTAGACAGAGCTAGGGGGCGTTGCTGCCAATGAAAGCATGGATCAATTTAATTTTAACACCTTCTCACAACTTTGCCTCAAGTTGTGATGTAAATATTAGCTCTGATCTACAAATCATTGAGATGCATTAGCAAGGAAGTTAGTTTTTTTATTGTTTCCGAAAGAGAATGGATGGCAAGACACACGAAACAAAAGCTGAAAGCTCAGAGCATTATACAATTTCATGTCGCTAGAAAATTATTTGTATAGTACGTCAATTATGTAAACAAATGCTGGAAGCTTGATAGCATTGCTAGAAGCCTCTTCCGCATCCGGGTCCATGTGCCATGCACAAAATTATACTTCCTCTGTTCCTAAATATTTATCTTTTTACAAATTTCAAATGGACATATTTTAGAGTGTAGATTCACTCATTTTGCTTCGTATGTAGGGGTTCTTTGGTTCTAGGACTAACCATGCCACACTTTGCCATACGATGTTGCCACACTTGCCTAAGTTCAGTTCTTCAAAATGAGAGACACAAGTTGGCAAGCCTAAGGGAATCTTGCCACACTTTTTGATTGTATGTGATGTGGGACCCTAGTGTAGCTCGCCTAAGGTGTGGCTTGAACCAAACACCCACCCAAGTTGGTCAAACTTGCCTAACCTTAGGTGTGGCAACCTTAGGCAAACTTAGTCTTAAACCAAACAGCCCCGTAGTCACTCGCTGAAATCTCTAGAAAGACAAATACTCCGTAGTACATTTAAGAACGGAGAGAGTAGTGCACAACCGCATGGGAGAATCAGCCTGGTCGTTGCGCTGCACTAATAGTGAGTAATGAGCAGTCAAATCATAAGCCCCACCTTTCCCATTGTAAGTTGCTCAGAAGAAGCAACCATCAATACGCTCTTCTTTAAATCCACTCATACTACTCCCTCCGTCACTGTTTATAGAGTGCACTTCAAAAAAACAATCTTTGGGACCAAGGCGACTAGCGATCGGCCTAAAAAATAGCATTGGTAGTTATAGCACGGCGTCTATTACTAGAGGAAATAATGCGTACACACATGCATGCAGTGCTTCCACCTCGGGTACACACATGCATGCACTTACTCCACTCCGTGTACACACGTAGTACATCGAGAAAAATTGTGGACTTGATTGCGGTTACCACGCCCAAATTAATTGAGCATTAAACCAAACACGTCTAAAGTCTCTCTAGTGGTGGAAATGCATGAAGAGAAATGCATCAGAGTGAAGCGCACCCTGTAAACTGTGACGGATGGAGTAGTAGTATGAAGGTGCAAAACCAATTATGCGTATGGCCAGTCGGTCAACGCACTTCCTCTTGGCATATCACTGACATGTGGGATTGGAGTGTGAGCAAACCGATCTCAATTGACAGCAAAATGGCCAACCCACCATTCCTTGAGAGAGACGAGGAGCGAGAACACACAGACGAGCTTGCATGGAGGCCAAGATATATTCGAGCATGGTTGATCGATATCATCATTACATGTTTGATGTTTTTTAATACTACTATTGGGCTGCCGTTTTCCGCCCTTCTCCCATATAAATGTGTACTTTATCAGAGATTAAAAATAAAATAAGAGTACAGACGCTCCACCATGTGGTTCTAGTAGTAGTACACTCGTACTACTAAACCTTGTGCTTGGCTCTTCGCCTCTTCGTGAAGTCGAACAATGATGGTAATCCGCATGTTGGGTACTATAGTGTATGCCTCTGGCAATCTGACACCGAATGAACTGCTGCATGTCCACCGGCTGGGTGAGTGTAGGTTGCATTAGTCAAAAGATTCTCCTCGTCCTGCGAGGCACCTGGCTTGAGGTAGACAGAGTGGGCGTAAGAGAGCTTCACCTTGTCCTGCAAGCTTCTCCTCGTTCTGCGAGTTGACGGGACACACCAAAAAGTAGTGCTACTCCATACTCCCTCCTTTCCGGTTAATACGACTTAATCTTTTTTGCGGGTAAATGAAGAGCTTTATTCATATATAAGCATTCTTAGGATGATCAACCAAGAGACTGATCACTAGGAAGCGAGGTACCCCGCAAAAAAAGAAGAAGGAAGCGAGGTGTTTCATCAAGCCAGCTCTTGGTCACATTCAAAGTGCAGCAAGCACGGTTCACACAAAGATGCGCCGCAAGGTTTGCTGACCTGTTTACATGCTGAATAACAAAAAAATAGAAAATATTACTGAGTGCTCCTATTTGTAACATGATATAAGCTAGAATTAAGTGAGAATTATGGCGAGTGTTCCATGCAATCAACTTCCATTATCACATGCGAGAACCCTCAAAGAGAACCAAATGTGTTGAAGATTGCTTTATCATATTGTAAAATAAAATAAGAGCGCAACCGCTCCTCCATCCGGTTCCTAGTAGTAGTACATACCTCTATAGTAGTAGTAGTACTAGTAAACTTTGCGCTTGGCTGTTCGCCTCTTCGGGAAGTCGAACAATAATGGTACTCGTACAGTGTATATATGCTTCTAGCAATCTGACAGCGAATTAACTGTTGCAAGTCCACCGCCTAAGTGAGGGAGAGCTTGCATTAGTCAAAAGTTTCTCCTTGTCCTGTGAACCACCGCGCGCAAGCTTGTCCCGTACTGCAAGCTTCTCCTCGTTCAGCAAGTTGACGGGACACAACAAAGTAATGCTAGTCCATAATGCCTCCTTTCCGGTTAATATGGCTTAATTTCAAATGAGATAAATACACTGTCTGTCACTGTATATTTGTAAAAATATGGTTAGTGGACTTCATAATATGCTCATTGCGCTCAATATATACATTTTCCGATGTTTATACAGTCACTAGCTCACCCCGGCTGAGTATGTGTGTGCAATCACATGTAGGTTGAGCACTTGAGCATGACTGTGTGTGTTCCGTCATGTGCTCGGACATGCATGCATTAGGGCGTCGCGTACATTTTTGCGTCCATGTGTACGTGTGACTGTTGCATGCATGCATGAGGTTGTAGCCCCTCACATTCACATGTTCATAAGTTTATGCTTTGTCAAAATGTTGCATGCAAGGTTTAATCATTCGTTGTTCACGCATGCATTCCCGATATTAATACATTGGTAAAGACAATTTCTTGAGGAAAACGAGCCCATGAATTGAGTACAAAGGGGACCAATAAGCCAGGACAGAGGGAGTACCAGTAGTGAACCGGAAGGAGGGAGTAGGTACTAATAGTACTACGTAACAACGAGCAGTAACAAAATTCCTCTATGCGCATCCTATCTATGTGTCATGCAAGAAAATAGAGATAAGTACAAGTGAGACCCAGGAATAGTTATACACGTAGGGGGAGTACGTGTAGGGGCCACTAAGGAGCAGTGAAATCACACAGTAAGTTAGTCGGAAGAAGCAACCATCATTTCACTCTTTAATGACACGTACGCAATATAAAATGGTTGATATGGAGAGAAAAAGAAAACCACTATATATACACTAGCAGGAGCCTGAGCTACAAGCCTGCTTTCTTGGGTTGCTCTCTTCACAAGCATAGAACAACGGTGGCCACACCCCTGGTCACAGATCCGGCCTAATCCCGCCGCTGGGGGAAGGGAACGATGTTCTGCGTAGATGCGGTTGACATCGGTGAGGGAGAAAACCCATGGTTGGTGCGTCCCAATTGGGGGTCCCCATGGTACGGGCTGATGCTGCCTCCCAACCGCCCTTCTAGCTACAGCCCAACATCCCAGGTACATCTTCCTTTTGGAGCCGTCTTGCTCCAATGCCGCAGGTCCCCATGTAGCTCCATCTCCATGTCATCTTTCTCTACTTCTACCGGCTTCTATTTGTGATGAGTTTATGTCTCATGAACTAGTGCTAGTACTATTATTATAATCACACTTCTTCAATATCTTTGCCATCAGGGATGCTTAGCTCGATTTTAGTGTAACTGCACAAAAGCATCATATGATCTGAGGGTGCCAGCCATATTTCCTTCGACAGGTTCTACCTAGCCAGGAAATTAGATCCTTTTTAGGGTTTAGGGTTTAAGTCGTAGTGACCCCATCAATAGTTTTTCTTTTGTACACACTCTCACAACTTTTGTCTTTAGTTGTGAAGTAAATATTGGCTATGATATGTGAATCATTGAGATGCATCAGCATGTGTTATAGTTTTCCTTTGTATTTGATGGAATGTTGTAACGGGACAACCTTGGAGTAGGAATGAAAATGGAGTGGAAATTTTCCATTTTTTCGGAGAAAAAATGGAAACGGAGAGAAATCAACGTTTTGTTTTGTTGGATCGCACCATCGAGCAAAACCAACGTTTAGATCATGTATGTCATGTTCGTGTCTCACCCTCCTCCACGGCTCCACCCCACACGGTCGCTCGGCATGCCACTCACCGCAAACTGAGTATACGATAACTTTCCCACTTGCTTGTCGATGGATCGTGCCATGGAGTACTAGCACTACTGGAAGAGATTGACGAGTTGGGGAAGGACAGCTAGCTATAGCACAGACTCCCAAGAACTTTTTACATGCATGTTGTGGCCGGCTATTGTGACCTCTGAACGCGGAGCAATTGCGTGCACCGGGAAGCGGCACGGGCGATGCTCTCTCGGCCGGCACGCCACTTCAATGCCGGTGCCAGTGAGAGGTCGCGTCCGCTCTGGCCGGGCATGAATGCGGCACTGACCGTTTCAGGTGGGAAGCACGCGCGGGTGATGAAGAGGGTTTGGGTTGGTCAGGAGCGGGCATGACAGCGGTCCGGACGCCCGCAAACAAGAGCTATTCCACGTTAATATTGATGCGTATATAATTAACAATGTAAATAATGTGCGAGTTGGACAAATATGATTGGAGATGGAGATGGAGATGGAATTTTACATAAACACGAATATGCATGTCTATGTCCGTGTGTGTGCGCGACGACCCTCGCGACCTGGAAGTGGGGGCGTGTTTTTGATCGAGTTTTCTTTCTTGGTACGTTAAATAAAATTGTGTGCCAATTTTAGTTTCTTTTTTCCGAGAACGCGTGTATTCTATTTAAAACCACTGCTATGGAGAGATTTTTTTACTCCATTGTATATATAGCCTCTTGTTTGATAGGGTTTCTTGCTTCTCGCTCTCTCACCCTCTCCATATCAAAACAATATGACAGTGTCCACTCTATCTCTCTCCTCAGCGGTGGTCATATATCTGGACAAATCCCGTCCGCTGCGGGAGGTGAGGAGGTGCAGCATTGACGTTGTCGCCGTTGGCGATGGAGGAAGTCGATGCGCACCGTCCTCTCGGAGCCGGCGCTGGCGCGGATGAAGGTCCTCCGCGCCCTTGTTCGCTGCCGCCGTGTGGGCAGATCCCGCCCGCCTAAGCGACATCTCGCCCACCTGAGGTATAACTTCTTGTACTGGTCCAGCTCCCCAGGTCGCTGCATGCGGGTTTTCTTTTATGCGATTACTCCCCAGCTCCCCATTTACAGTAGCTAGGGTTCGTCGGCTGGTCCAACATCACCTACTATTATAGAGGAAATGCCACTCGAAAAGTTATCCTGGTTTATGCCTCGGTGGAGGTATACATGTTGTTTCGACAAAAAGTACATGGTGGTTGTCGGAGTAAATAACCATGGGTAGCCTAGCCGGCTCCCCCTGGCCCTTCTGAAAAAATTACGAGTCAATCCGGCCCTCAAGAATCCAAGACATGGGGCCGCCTTCCCCTTGCCGGTTGTCTCCCAGGCCGGCTATCGGAAGGCAACCCAACTTTAGCCCTCATGAAGAAAGCCGCGGGAGGGCCGGCTCCGAGAAGCCGGCCACAAGAAGGCCAACTCCAAGAAGCCGGCTCCCACAAAGCGGTCAAGACCGTACCCTCGAAGTCTGCATCCACATAACGGCGATGTGACGGGGCGTGGCTACAGTAAAGCCTGCCACCCCCGAATCCCGGAGCACGCCTGGCACAGTGCGCCGTATGGGTGGACATGACCCGTCCGGCGCGGCACTGTTGCCACGTTGACCCTGATGTCATCCACGACGGGCTGCCAGCGCGGCCCACGGGCGGTGGGCCCCTTCGGGAAGAGAGACACCCGAAGGCGGCCAGGCCTCCCCCAGTCGGCCCAAGACAGAGCCGGCTCCCCACAGCCGGCTTGCCACCTCCCTCGAAGGAGACGCCCCATTAAGGAGACAAGACGCGGTGAGGCTACAGCGATCACCCGCCGGACGGCGGCACTATAGCCACGCCCACCTCGGCGAAGCCCTTGTCACCAGGATTGAGCAACAGTAACCAGCCGCCGACAAGGCCCTGGACAGTGGGGCCTGCCTGTGAACCAAGGAGCCGGCAGCCGGCGGGACCCACCAGCTGGCGGGCCCCAGCAGCCGGCGAGTGTAGACACAGACGGCTGGGCCCCACGCCCAGCCGGATTACCATTGTATCCCCGGGGGGTAGGCCTATATAAACCCCTCGGGACACCCATGCAAAGGGTTGATCCCTGCTAGTTTTAGACACCACATAGGGAGGAGAAGAGAGCGAGCAGTGCCCTTCTTCCTCCTCTCGCCAAACAGCTCACGGAGCATTGTGTAGCTACTTGTTCATCTAGTGATCATGTGGAGACCCCGCAGAGCAGCAGTAGGGGTGTTATCTCCACGGAGAGCCCCGAAGCTGGGTAAGATTTGTCGGCGTGCATGTCTTCGCCTCATCCCGCTTCCAGGCACCGGCGACGTCTTATTGGCTCCCACAATGATAAGCCACCCGTTGGCATATGTCGCACCTACCACCCGACATTTGGCGCCCACCGTGGGGCCAGGTGCACCGTCTCCGGAGACCTGTTCTGGACGGGAACCCTCTTCCTCCCCCGCGAGCGTAGCCAGCCCGGCATGCCCGACGATGCTTGCCACGATGCACTGCAAGGCGTCACCAATGTCTGCGCAGCGAGCGGCCTCACCGATCTCCTTGACAAGACCCTCATCTTCGACGAGCTCACCTCCGACCACCTCGTCAACCTCCTCGGCCAGCTCCACGTCTCCGACGAGCCTGCTGTGGACTTGGAGTCGGTTGGCTCCACCGACCCGATGCCTGTCGACTCCGACACGGCCTCACTCGACACTTTCCCCACCGACGTCACGATCTACAACGACCCGCTTCCCCGGGCCGATGGCGGCGACGCTGTCACCACCGAGGTGATGGTCATCGGCCACGGCGGCGCTTCTGACGAGAGCGCCCGCGACGCCCTGCACACGGCGATCCACGACTTGTCCATCCCCCTCCCGGCCGATGCCGACGCTGAAGCACTGGAGGCTCGCCGCCTCGCCCTCCTCGCGGAGGGCCAGAAGTTGGTTTCCATGAGACGCCTCGCTGAGGCCCACAGACGCGAAGCCGACCGCGCCGCCTTTGGCACGCCTCCTCCAGGCGGGCCCAGCCGGGCCGGCGCTGTCAGAAAGCGCAGCGCTCTCGTCGCCGACACGTTAGGAGTCGACCACCCAGTCTACGCCACTCCACTCGAGAACCTGCGCGCCGCCCAGGCGGCCGTAGACAAGCTAGACAGACTGGGGCCCGAAGAACTCCCCCACATGACCCGACGCATCCAGCAGCTAATCGATGCAGCCGCGCAGCGGCACGAAGCCGACGCCCGCGCGGAAAGCCCTCCCCCGCGCCGAGATCACGGCGCGACGTCCCGAACGCCGACTACGGGTAAAACCCGCGCCCAGCGCGAGAAAGAGCCGGCTGCCAGCCGAAGCCGAACCCGAATCTCCATCTAGCGAGACGCAGAAGGCCACCCTCGGGCCGTGGAGTGGCGGGGCAACCCGCCTCCGCCTCGGCCCCGTGGAGAGAGATATCCCACCCCACCGCCTGTTGCGCATCCGACTCTCAGCGGTCGGCTAGGTCTCCGCGAAGGAGTCGGCGAGAACGACGCCCGCCATCAGATCGACCGCCTGGCGCGATCCCTGGCGCTGGAAGAAGAAGATGATGTCGGCCCGCCTTGCTTCGGCCCCCGCATCCACGACGAGCCTTTCCCCAAAGGGTTCTCGCTCCCAAGAGACACGCCCAAGTACAACGGCTCTGTGAAGACGGAAGATTGGTTAATCGACTACTCCACGGCGGTTAGCATAGCAAACCGCAACAGGCGCGTTGCCATGAAGTACGTGCCCCTCATGCTGCAAGGCACGACGCGGACCTGGCTCAACAGCCTCAAGCCATACAGCATCAACAGTTGGCTAGATTTCACAGAAGCCTTCGTCCGCAACTTCACCAGCACCTACAAACAGGCTCCCAAGCCCAGATAGCTCTCCTTGTGTGTACAAGGCCCCGCCAAGTCTACTCGCGACTACCTCACGCGTTGGGCCGAGCTCCGCAACTCTTGCGAAGGGGTGCACGAGGTGCAAGCCATAGAATACTTCACTGCCAGGTGCCGAGAAGGCACCCTCCTCAACCACAAGCTCCTCTGTGATGAGCCGACTACCCTCGACGAGCTTCTGGTCATAGCGGACAAGTACGCCACTGCCGACTCCTCAATGAAGACCGAACTCCGGGTAGACGCGTCCGGGAAGGTACTCAACCCGGCGCCCAAGACGCCGGCTGGGGACTCCGGCCGACGCCCACACCAGAACGACCACAGGCGCAAGGGCCCCGTGCCGCCTTCCGCCAGTCGGCAGGTGGCCACAGTCGAAGACGAGCGGCCCGAAGGGCGGCCCGCGCCCAAGAAACCCAAGGGCGGTAGGCCGGCTTGGCAGCCGGCCTTCTCCTACGAGCAAACTCTCGACGCCCCGTGCGAGTTCCATAGCGGCACGAAGCCGTCCAACCACACGACCCAGAAGTGCCACTGGCTCACCCGAATCTCCAAAGGCGAAGGGCTTGCGCCGCCTCCGCCTGCCGGTCCGCCGCCTTCGGCTCCGCAGCCGCCGACCGCTCGGCCCGCAGTCGGAGCCGTGCACGATGAGTTCCCCGACAAGCATGCCACCTATGTCATTTTTACAAGCCAGCCCGAAGACTGGCGCAACAAACGTCGAGAGCACCAGGAAGTCAGCATGGTCGCTGCCAACCCCGACGAGCACATGCACTGGTCAGAAAAACCTATCAGCTGGAGCCGGGCCGACCACCCAGAGATGATGCCATCTCCCGGCTCTTATGCGTTGGTTCTGGATGCCACCCTTGCAACGGACAGACGCACCACCCGTTTCTCCCACGTGCTGATAGACGGCGGGAGCAGCATCAACATCCTGTACTGTGACACCCTGGAGAAGCTGAATGTCAAGGCAAAGCAACTCATGCCTACTCGGACTGTGTTCCATGGCATTGTACCCGGCCTATCATGCGCCCCCATTGGCAAGATCAAGATTGATGTACTCTTTGGGGACAAGGAGCATTTCCGCCGAGAAGCGAACTGGTTTGAAGTGGTGGACCTGGAGAGCCCCTACCATGCATTGCTTGGCCGACCTGCCTTGGCCAGTTCATGGCAGTTCCCCACTATGCTTACCTCAAGATGAAGATGCCGAGCACCAAGGGCGTCATCACCATAGCCGACGATTACAAGAAATCTTCCGAGTGCGCAGCAGCCAGCAGCCGGCTGGCCGAGTCCCTTGTGATTGCCAAAGAAAAGAAGATGTTGGACCGAGTCGTGGCCATGGCCGGCAAACAGTCGGCCTTGTCCCCCGATCCCAAGGAGTATGATGCTCAAGGATCTTTCCCGCCGGCCAAGGAGACAAAGAAGATACCTCTTGACCCCGAGCACCCAAAGAGGTTTGCTGTCATCGGGGCGAACCTAAACAGCAAATAGGAAGGCGAGCTCGCCGATTTCCTTCATGAGAATCGGGACATCTTTGCATGGTCCCCCAAGGACATGCCGGGTGTTCCGAAGGAATTCGCCGAGCACAAACTACACGTCCGAGAAGACGCAAAACCAGTCAAACAACCCCTCCGCCGACTGTCGGAGGAGAAGAGAAGGATTGTAGGAGAAGAGATAGCCGGCTTCTGGCGGCCGGCTTCATTATGGAAGTTTTCTTTCCAGAATGGCTCGCTAACCCGGTCCTCGTGTTAAAGAAGAATAACAAGTGGCGCATGTGCATAGACTACACGAGCCTCAACAAGGCCTGCCCCAAAGATCCCTTTGCCCTGCCAAGGATTGATCAAGTGATAGACTCCACGGCCGGATGCGAGCTGTTGAGTTTCTTGGATGCTTACTTAGGGTACCACCAGATAAAGTTAGATCCGGCAGACCGCCTGAAGACCGCCTTCATCACGCCATTCGGAGCCTTTTGCTACCTGACTATGACATTCGGCTTGAGAAATGCCGGTGCCACTTTTCAGCGTTGCATGCAGAAGTGCCTCCTCAAGCAGCTCGGCAGAAACTCCCATGTCTACGTAGACGACATTGTGGTGAAGACGGAGAAGCGCGGCACCTTGCTGGAAGACCTCAAGGAAACATTTGAGAACCTACGCCGGTTCCAAATCAAGCTCAACCCCGAGAAATGCGTGTTCGGAGTGCCAGCCGGCCAGCTCCTAGGCTTCCTGGTCTCTGAACGCGGCATCGAATGCAACCCAGTAAAGATCAAGGCCATTGAGAGAATGGCGGTTCCCACCAAACTTCGAGACGTCTAGAAGTTCACCGGATGCCTGGCCTCCCTGAACTGCTTCATCAGCCGGCTCGGAGAGAAAGCTCTCCCCCTCTACCGCCTCATGAAGAAGACCACTCACTTCGAGTGGAATGACCAAGCCGACCAAGCTTTTCACGAGCTGAAGAAGATGCTGGCCACGCCGCCTGTCCTGGCGGCGCCGACTGAGAAAGAGCCCATGCTCCTCTACATTGCCGCAACCAGCCGGGTGGTCAGCACCGTCATCGTAGTCCAGCGCCCAGAAGAGGACCGAGCCCAGCCGGTCCAGAGGCCGGTGCACTATTTGAGCGAGGTGTTGTCTACCTCGAAGCAGAACTACCCGCACTACCAGAAGATGTGCTATGGCGTGTACTTCGCCGCCAAGAAGCTGAAGCCCTACTTCCAAGAGCATCCCATCACGGTCGTATGCACCGCCCCGCTGGCCGAGATCATAGGCAGCCGGGATGCATCCGGCCGGGTGGCGAAATGGACCATTGAGCTGGCCCCTTACACGATCTTCTACCAGCCTCGCACCGCCATCAAGTCCCAAGCATTGGCCGACTTCCTCGTCGACTGGGCCGAGACCCAGTACCTGCCGCCAGCTCCCGACTCCACTCATTGGAGCATGCACTTCGATGGGTCCAAGATGCGCACCGGCTTGGGAGCCGGCGTCATCCTCACCTCTCCCAAAGGCGACAAGCTCAGATACACGCTGCAAATTCACTTTGCCGCCTCCAACAACGTGGACGAGTACGAGGCGCTCATACATGGGCTCCGGCTTGCCAAAGAGCTCGGCATTCGCCGGATCCTATGTTATGGCGACTCGGACTTGGTGGTCCAGCAATCATCCGGCGGCTGGGATGCCAAGGACGCAAATATGGCAAGCTACCACTTCCTCGTTCAGCAGATCAGTGGGTATTTTGAAGGATGCGTGTTCCTCCACGTACCATGAGCCGACAACGAGCCAGCTGATGCCCTGGCTCGAATAGGCTCCACTCGGCAAGCAATACCAACCGGTGTCTCTCTACAACGCCTCCTCAAGCTGTCTATCAAGCCGTCTGTAGAGTCCGATTCCATCTTCGTACCGCCTGACCCCGATACAGCCGGGCCTGGCTCAGAGAACCAAGAAGGTGACCCGGGGACTTCGATAGTCGGCCAGGGGACATCAGCAGGCGGCTCGGGGACTTCCGTAGTTACGCCCGACCCGGGGACTGCCACACCCGGCTCGGGGACTGCGGTAGTCGGCCCGGAGACTGCACCAACACAACAGGCGGCGGCCGACTCCAACATTTCAGCACCCAGCCCGCCCGCCCTGGTCGCAGTAGCCGCATTGGCAATAGAAGAAGTCACAGCTCCATCATGGGCTCAGTCCATCCTCAACTTCCTAATAAACCAAGATCTGCCGGCTGACGAAACAGAGGCAAGACAAGTCCAACGCCGAGCCGGAGCATACACAATCGTCAACAGAGAGCTCGTCAAGCGCAGTGTCACTGGAGTCCTCCAGCGATGCGTCGAGCAAGAGAAGGGCATTGCAATCCTCAGAGACATCCACCAAGGAGAATGCGGCCACCATGCGGCCTCAAGATCACTCGTCGCCAAAGCCTTCCACCATGGTTTCTTTTGGCCGACTGCTTTGGATGACGCCAAGGGGTTAGTTAAACATTGCAAAGGATGCCAACGCTTCAGCTCCAAGCAACACATGCCGGCTTCAGCACTCAAGACCATTCCCCTCACTTGGCCCTTCGCCGTTTGGGGACTGGACATGGTGGGCCCATTCAAGACGGCACGCGGCGGCATGACACATCTGCTTGTCACCATGGACAAATTCACCAAATGGATTGAGGCAAAGCCAATCAAGAAGCTGAATGGGCCGACTGCCGTGACATTTATCGCAGATATAACAACTCGGTACGGCGTACCAAACAACATCATCACCGACAATGGCATGAATTTCGCCAAGGGAGCCTTGGCACGTTTCTGCGCGACGCAAGGCATCTGGTTGGACTTAGCGTCCATTGCCCACCCACAGTCAAACGGCCAGGTCGAGTGAGCCAACGGCCTCATCCTTTCCGGCATCAAGCCCCGACTGGTCGTACCACTGGAGCGTTCAGCCGGCTGTTGGCTTGATGAGCTGCCGGCCGTCCTCTAGAGTCTGCGCACTACCCCAAACAAGTCAACCGGCTTCACTCCTTTCTTCCTCGTGTATGGTGCCGAGGCGGTCATCCCAACTGACATCGAGTTCGACTCGCCTCGGGTAACCATGTACACGGAAGCAGAGGCCAAGAAAGCACGGGAAGACGGCGTCGACCTGCTGGAAGAAGGCCGGCTGTTAGCCCTCAGTCGGTCCGCCATCTATCAGCAGGGCCTGCACCGCTACCACAGCCGGAAGGTCAAGCCAAGATCCTTCCAAGAGGGCGATCTTGTGCTCCGGCTGATCCAGCGAACAGTCGGCTAGCACAAGCTCTCGGCCCCTTGGGAGGGCCCCTTCGTCATCAGCAGAGCTTTAGGCAACGACTCCTACTACCTGATCGACGCGCAGAAGCCGAAGGCACGAAAGAGAGACGACTCCGGCAAGGAGTCGGAACGACCATGGAACGCCAACCTCCTCCGAAGATTTTACAGTTGAAATGCAGTATGTATCACGGTAACTTTTGTACTAAGTACGAGACAATAGGCCCCCCGAGGAGAGCTCGAGGACTGTCATCTTTTATCTATGGATGAAGAGTATCATGCTTATGACCTTGTCATTCCATTCACTTTTTCCGTCCGGCACCGGGTTCGACTAGTCTGCCCGGGGACTGGCCGCCTGGAGTTATATTAGAAGTCCTACCCACAGTCAGACAAGTAGTGTGCCGGCTCCCAAGCCTTCTCTTGCCAAAAGTCGCAGATCGAAGAACCGGCTGTCTGGCTGGCAAGAGTTAAAGGCAGGAAAGGACGCCCACACGAAAAACGGCTAGGGACTAACAGACTAATATAACAAAAGCCGGTTTTTCTCCCACCACCGACCGACTACTAGAGTAGCCGACCGGCCGGCTTCCATTCACCTGGCTTCAATCTAAGAAAGCTCGGGTACTTGCCTTCCCAAAAGGGGAAGGCGGCAAATGAAACAGCCTATGGATAAAAAGCATACACGAATTGTTGGGGATATTACTACTGGGCGTAAACTGGCCAGGACAGGCCGGGTTAACTTCATCAGTAGTTGAGTATGATAAAAGCCCATGAGGGCAGATGAGGGCTAAAGGCCCATAATCGGTTTAAGGCCTATAGCTATAAACCGGCGTCGGTATGTAACTTGTGTTATAAGTTAGGAATAGTGGAGACCGAACCGGACGCATCTATGAGCCGGTATCGGGACTCTGTAAACCGACGAGCGTCACCCATGTATATAAGGGGACGACCCGGCGGCGGTTCAAGGACGGACAACGACTCGAGACATAGGCGAAGCTTATTTGCTCCCTAGTCATTGAAACACCCATCAATTCCATCACAACTAGAAGTAGGCTTTACCTTCATTGAAGGGGCCGAACTAGTATAAACTCTCTTGCGTCCTTGTGTCCGCTTTAACCCCTTCAAGCTAACCCGTAGCGATGGCTCCACGACTAAGTCCTTTCTCTAGGACATCTGCCGTGATAAAACCACGACAGTTGGCGCCCACCGTGGGGCTATTGCACGATGGTTTCCGGTTCTTGGAGGGCCGCTTTGAAGGACTCGAGGGCTATGCTGTAGGCCGGATGACTAAGAGTCATCGCGGCAGGCTCTACATCGACGATGCGGGCTGGGGCCCCGAGGCCGACTCAGTTGAGTACGGGTACCGGGTCCCCTTTGGTAGCATTCATGTTTTCATTGGGAAGATCGATGAACCGGGCCCTGAGCCGGACATCTGCACCGACCTCGTCGAGACGGCTCAGCATGCGCAATCCGCCTGGGTTAAACCGGCCATGAAGCGTGCCTTCGTGGGAGTCATCCATGGAGGAAGTCATGAGGACGGATCGGGATTTCGCGGGGTGACTGTCATTTGTTCCGGTGACGAATCTTCGACCGGAGAAACTGAATCTCTTTATCAGCTACAAGATGGTCGGATTGGGAGCTGTTCTGATGGCGACAGTATTCTGGACCCCTCTGATCTGCCCAACTGGGTTGGAGTATTCATGGCCGGAACACAAGCAGCGTTTCATTCTTCGACAGCTGCGGCAACGATTTCCGGTTCAGCAGCAGCAACGGCCGCCGGGGCAGGGGGCCCTGTGCGCCCGCCGGCTCAGGTTCTATCAGAGCTATTTGATGCATTGGCTGTGCTTATGGCGGAAGTTAATCCGCCAGATCAGGACGTTCACAATATGGAGATTGCAAAGGTAAAGGAACAGATCACCCAGGCCAAGGCGGATCTGGCGGCTGAGGACACCAGGATGGCCACAGAGCGGGCTGCTTTAGACGCACAGGCCTACAGGCTTATGTTAGACCAGAGCGCATCACATGAAGTCATGAGGAGGAAGCACCGGTCCCGCTTACCTCCGGTTTTCGAGGCCAGAGACCTTTTCAACACTCCAGGGCCAAGAGCCGGCAATCCGCTGGAGGGGAACCGGGCAGAAGCCCCTGGGACCGGTGCACCGGTTCAGCCTCGTCAGATCGACCTGCCTCGTCAAAACACCGTTGTACCTCAAGCTGCTTTAACACCCCCGGGTCACTACTCCAGCCAATGGACAATCTTGTTGCCGCTGCTGCACGGCTGGAGGCCATTCCAATTGAAGGTGACTCGCCACAGGCAGTAGAGACACGGCGGGTCAAGGAACTTCTGAGGACCGCTTTGGCCCAACAGGAAGCATACTCGTACAGCCGCGACCGGATCCACTCGACCCCTCGCCCAAGCCGGAGCTATAGCAGACATATGGATGAACCGGCAGTGTTGAGTAATGAACGACGTGGGGCACCCCGGGGAAACAACCCGACGGGTGGTGCTGATGACGCTCAGGAAATGGTGAACCGGGCCCGAGCGCGTAGGGAGGCCGAGTTAGCCGCACAGCATCAGGCTCGGCAGCTCACGCCGATTTGTCCAACCATTTCGATCGAACCTGGTGTTACTTCTAGTTCTTTGGGGGTGCCTTGCCTCGTCCCCGCTTTACGCAACGTGCGCTTGCCCAAGGATTTCAAAGGCCCACGCAAGGTACCAAATTATACGGCGGACCAACCACCAGAGACATGGGTAGAGAGCTATGAGATGGCCATGGAGATGCTTGATGTGGATGACACGGCGTGTGCGAAATACTTCACCATGATGCTTGAAGGAACGGCCTGTACTTGGTTAAAAAGCTTGCCCGCTAATTCTATCAGTTCATGGGCCCAATTACGAGCCCGGTTTATCAACAATTTCAAGGATACCTGTAAACAGCCTATGTCGATAGTGGACTTAGCTGCATGCGTCCAGGAGGAAGGAGAGTCAACGACTCATTGGGTGCGCCGGGTTTCACAAGTGTTGCACTCCTCAGACTGCATCAACGCTGACACCGCAGTATTAACCCTAGAAGGCAACTGCCGGTTTGGGCCCCTGAAGTTGAAATTGGGACGGATGAAGCGTCATTGCACAGACATGGGGACCCTCATGGCCGCTTTGGTAAAATATGCTGATTCTGATAGTACCAAGGATCCCGAATCTGATGATGACAAGACAGGGAAGGGGAAGAAGAACAACAGCTCCAAAGGTCAGCAGCATCACTGGGTAGGCAATGGCGGAGGAGGCAAGCGTAAAGCGGATGTCAACATGGATTTTGTGGCTAATACCAACGTACAGGACAATGGCCAGTGGCGCAAGGGTAGGCCGAAAAATCGTAGTGGAGCACCCAACCCCAATCCAAACCGCCTGAACTATCTGCTAAGCCAGCCCTGTCCAAGACATGGGACGAAGGAGGAGCCAGCAAACCACCTTTGGAAGGATTGCTTTATTATGCAGGAGTTCAAGAATTATAATAATTTCCGGTATGATCACGAATCTGGCGGTGGCTCAGGGTCCGGGCCGGGTTACGGTGGAGGAAGTTCCGGTTCAGGATTTAATGGTAATCCGGGCGGACATAATGGTCAAAATAGTCACAACAACCAGGGTGGTTACAACCAACAGCAGCAATAGTCAGGTTACCAAAGCAACCCAAAGCAGTTGAGTAATGGGCAGTACCATGTCTTTACCACTAGCCTGGACAAGCGAGACCGGAAGGTTCAGAAGCGGGCAGTCAACTCTGTTGAACCGGCCACACCCCGTTATCTATGTTGGTCTGAACAACCGATCATATGGAGCAGAGAGGATCACCCACTCCAGGTTGATAATCCGGGTCAGTTGGCTCTAGTGGTGGCGCCTCAGGTGGGAGGTTATAAGTTCACCAAGGTGTTCATGGATGGAGGGAGCAGCATTAACATCCTATACTATGAGACCTTCCGTCGTATGGGACTAACAAATAAGAATCTCAAACCGTCCAATACAGTATTCCATGGTGTAGTGCCTGGCAGGTCAGCATATCTTGTTGGTAAGATAGCTCTTGAAGTGGCCTTTGGGGATGATCATGATTCCAGGTCGGAGACATTAACGTTTGAAGTGGTGAAAATCCAAAGTCCATATCATGCCCTGTTTGGGCGTCCGGCATACTCCAAGTTTATGGCTCGGCCCTGTTATGTGTATTTGCAGCTCAAGATGCCGGGTCACAAGGGGAAAATAACGGTTCACGGAGGCCGCAAAATCGCTTTGGAATGCGAGGAAGGAGATGCGGCTTATGCAGAGTCGGTTTGTGCCACCGAGGAGTTGAAGTACTATAAAGACAATGTTGATCCGGCGGACATGACTCCGTTGAAGAAGCCAACTACGGAGCATGATCCGGCCCTGAAGTTCAAATCGGCAGCAGAAACTAAGCTTGTTGACTTCGTACCTGGCGATTCGTCCAAGCAGTTCAGCATTAGTGCCAACTTGGATCCGAAATAGGAAAGCGCGCTCATCGAGTTCATCCGTGAGAATCGGGACATTTTTGCATGGAAGCCCTCTGACATGCTAGGTGTACCGAGGCAACTCGCTAAGCACACACTTAATGTGGATCCTAAATACAAACCGGTGAAACAGTTTCTTCGCCGGTTTAATGAAGAAAGACGCAAGGCGGTTGGAGAAGAGGTGGCCAGGCTCTTAGCAGCTGGTTTTATTGTTGAAGTTTTTCACCCTGAGTGGCTTGCCAATCCGGTGCTAGTCCTTAAGAAAAACGGCACCTGGCGTATGTGTGTGGATTACACAGATCTTAATAAGGCTTGTCCAGCAGATCCTTTTGCCCTCCCCCGTATTGATCAAATCATTGATGCTACAGCGGGTTGTGAGCGTTTAAGTTTTTTGGATGCATATTCTGGCTATCATCAGATCAAAATGACAGTTAAGGACCATGAGAAGACGTCATTCATAACTCCTTTTGGAGCCTTCTGCTATGTGTCTATGCCCTTTAGGCTCAAAAGTGCCCAGGAAACTTATCAACGGTGTGTACAAAATTGTCTTCACAAGCAGATTGGCCGTAATGTACATGCTTACGTGGATGATATCGTGGTTAAATCCAGGGAGAAGGAGACTCTGGTTGATGATTTGAAGGAAACCTTTGATAACCTAAGGACGTACAAGATGATGCTTAATCCGGACAAGTGTGTCTTTGGTGTACCGGCGGGCAAGTTATTGGGTTTTCTGGTGTCCAACAGGGGAATTGAGGCTAATCCGGAGAAGATCACAGCCATCACCTCCCTGGCTAAACCGAAGTGTATCAATGATGTTCAACGCCTGGCAGGCCGGATTGCCGCGTTAAGCCGGTTTATCAGCCGCCTTGGTGAGAAGGCGATCCCTTTGTATCAGATGTTGAAGAAGACGGATCAGTTCGTCTGGAGTTCTGCTGCTGATGAAGCATTTGAGGACTTAAAGCGGCAATTGGCCAATCCGCATGTGCTCGCCGCTCCCATTGACAAGGAGCCGTTACTGCTATATGTTGCTGCTAATGCTCGTGTGGTCAGCGTGGCTATTGTGGTGGAACGAAAGGAGGCAGGTAAGGAGCATCCTGTTCAATGTCCGGTCTATTATATCAGCGAGGTACTCATTGAGTCCAAGCAAAGGTATCCGCACTGGGAGAAGCTGGTGTACGGAGTTTTTATGGTAAGCCGGAAGCTTAAGCAATACTTCCAAGGGCACCCCATTACGGTGGTCAGTTCTGCTCCTTTGGGAGATATCATCCAGAACCGGGAAGCAACTGGCCGGATTGCAAAGTGGGCTATAGAGCTGGGGCCGTACGGTTTGAAATATGTGCCTCGGACAGCGATTAAGTCTCAAGCACTTGTTGATTTCATCAATGATTGGACGGAAATGCAAGCACCTGAAGAAAAGCCGGATCATACGTATTGGACCATCCATTTTGACGGATCCAGGCAGTTGGAAGGCTCGGGGGCTGGAGTCGTATTAACTTCCCCACGAGGTGATAAGTTTTGTTATGTTCTCCGTTTAATGTTCCCTTGTACTAACAATGCAGCTGAGTATGAAGCCTTGCTCCATGGTCTTCAGATGGCTAAGGAGATGAATCTAAGTCGAGTTAAGTGCTTCGGTGATTCGGACCTTGTGGCTCAGCAAGTGTCTGGCACTTGGGACTCCAAGGACCCACTCATGGCAGCATATCATCGTGAGGTGGATATTGTTGCAGGTTTTTTCAGAGGCTATCAGGTGGACCACGTGGACCGGCGGAAAAATGAAGCGGCGGATGCTTTAAGCCGGCTGGGCTCTCAGCGCAAACCGGTCCCACCCAATGTTTTTCTGGATGTGCTGCACAACCCGTCGGTGAAGATCCCTGGTGAAGAGGATTTGGCCATTCCTGCCCGGAGGCTCAATTGGTGGCAGTTCTTCATGTTATTCCGGATTGGACGCTTCCTTACCTGGCGTACAAGAACCGGGGTGAGTTGCCAGAAGATGAGATTCTGTCCCGACAGATAATCCGGCGATCCAAGTCCATGGCTGTCATCAACGGTGAGTTGCATCATTGCAGTGTATCAGGAGCTTTTCAATGTTGCGTGTCTCCTGAAGAAGGCCGTGAAATTTTGCGTGAGATCCACGAAGGAGATTGTGGTCACCACGCCGGTTCAAAGTCTTTAGTGGCTAAAGCGTTTCGCCATGGTTTCTATTGGTTAACTTCTCATGCTGATGCGAAGGATCTGGTCAGACGATGTGATGTTTGCCAAAGGTTTTCAAGACGTGCTCATGTACCGGCTCAAGAATGGAGGATGATTCCAATTACTTGGCCGTTTGCGACTTGGGGGCTGGATATGGTTGGGCCTTTCAAAAGGTCCAAAGATAAGAAGACCCACCTCCTGGTGGAGGTGGACAAGTTTACAAAGTGGGTGGAGGCAGAACCTGTTAGCAAGTGTGATGCGGCCACGGCGGTTCAGTTCATCAAAAAGGTGATTTTCTGGTTTGGCTTTCCGCACAGTATTATCACAGATAATGGTACCAATTTGTCCAAAGGTGCTATGAAGGAGTTCTGCGAACGGGAGCACATCCGGCTCGACGTTTCATCAGTGGCACATCCACAGTCCAATGGTCAAGCAGAAAGAGCTAATCAAGAGATCTTGAGAGGCATCAAGCCCCGGCTCATGGTTCCTTTGCAGAGAACACCGGGTTGTTGGGTAGAAGAATTACCATCTGTGTTATGGAGCATCAATACAACACCCAACAGATCAACATGATACACACCGTTCTTCATGGTTTATGGAGCGGAGGCGGTTCTCCCCAGCGATATCTGTCATGACTCACCTCGTGTCACGGCTTATGTTGAAGCGGACAACGAGACAGCACGGCAAGATGCTTTGGACCGGTTGGATGAAGAGCGTGACATCGCAGCCGCCCGGTCGGTGATTTACCAGCAGGATCTTCGTTGTTATCACAGTCGCCGAGTCAGAACCAGAGCCTTCCAGGAAGGAGATTTGGTGCTTCGGCTCATCCAAGATCAGACTGATATGCATAAGCTATCCCCACCTTGGGAGGGGCCTTTCATGGTCAGCAAGAATCTGCACAATGGGTCGTACTATCTAATCGATATTCGAGAGCATAAGGACTCACGTACATCAAAGGAGGAGACTAACAGGCCGTGGAATATAGCTCATCTTCGGCCTTACTATACCCGAGCCATTGGCTATACTTATGTACATACAATGTATATATTATGATTAAGTATAATAAACCAGAACCTCAGCTAAAGCGGGGTATCTGTTCTTTTACATCATGTGAGGTTACACGGAGTTGCTTTAAAGCGGCCTCCGGTTTACCCCTTGAGTTCGCTTTGCTAAAAGCATCGTGTTATATCACGTGGAGGATTGGTCGTGTCCGAACCAATACCATGCCTCCTGATAGGTGAAAGCCACCAAATCACTTGGGGACTTGGTCATGTCTGAACCAGTCATGCCTCTTGATTGGCCTAAGGCCACAGAATCACTTGGGGGCTTGGTCGAACCCGAACCATGACCACGCCATTTGGTCGGCATAAATGCCACAAGAATCACTTGGGGACCTGGCTAACTAGAACCATAGTTACACCTAACGGGAGCTTGGTCGTGTTTAGCCATGGTTACGCCATTTGATCAGCTTAAATAAATCTTTTTTGGCAAACGTTTTTGTCGTTACTTTTGCTTTATACTTTTCTTTGAAGGTTTTTTTTGTTTTTTATTGTGTTCTTTAAACCGACAAAGTTTTTTAACCAATCAATTGACGGAACACAGTTCACGTCAATCCGCAGACTATTTATCCGATTTGATCCTTGTTGTTAACATCCTCTTATGGAGTAACACGGTGTTCAGTATAACCCGACACGGTTTACATGGTAACCAGTGTCATATACATATACAAGAGTTGTTATTTCCTCAAACAGTGTGGGTTTGCAAAAACTCCGCTTCAAGGTTGGCCAAGCCAACTTCACACTCAACGGTGGCAGAAAGTATTTTGGAAAGTTCATTACCACAGGAAGAACAAGTTATGCACGAAGGCATATCAACATCAAAGGTATCAGCTAGCCTATTACAAGGCAACATGGTGCCCATAATAACATAATTGTTTTTCACAAAGGAGAGGCAGTTTTAAACCGGTGTCCAGTTCAAGCTTGGTCACCAGCCTGGCCTGATGGTTGTGGGTCGTCCTACGCCGCTTCAGCCTCCGTATCCCTACCAAGTGGCTGGAAATCCACAGTTGTCCAGTCGATTCAAATTAATGCTTGAAAAACAGCTTCATCGTGGATCAGCAAGGACGGGTCAATATCGGGAGCGTAAGTATGCTTACGGATTGGAGGAATCAGATTTTCCGATTCATGCATTGGCGCAGCTATTCGCTTGTTCTGACTGTCATATTGCGCTTGATAACGAGACAAGTCTGCTTCATCAGCCAACTGACAAGCCAGTGGACGCACCTCCCGGTTTATCGCTCGCAGATCCGCTTCACCGAATTCTGATCCGTCTTCCTTCAAGCTGGGATAGCCCTGAGCTGCTTCAACAGGATCGAAATCCGGCACCTAGGCTTTTGCCCGGATTAAAGCATTGATTGCGCCGGTTCGAGCAGCAGATTTCTTTAGCTCTTCAATCCGGGCAGGAAGCACCAACAGTTTCATCAGAGTATCTTGAATCAAAGTAGGCGCCGGTTTGTTATGAGACGTGGTACAGATGATCCGCTGGGCACCCGTATACAATTGTTCAACCAAGGTATAGGCGGCTTTCAATTTCTTCCGCACATCTGACCCCAAGTGACCAATGCGTGTCCCTGAAATACCATAAAAGGTTAATAAACCGGCGACTCTGTAAGAAGGCAGAACCAATTCAGAAGGCAAGCTGGCTTACCAAAGATAGTAGTGGTCATGGCATGAACGTGCCGCTTTATGCTGGTCAGTTCATCCGTCACTGGTTTCAGTGCAGCCTCAGCATCCTTCTGCTCGTTTGATCAAAGCGGATTTCTCAGTGGCCCAGTCCGCCCGTTTCTTTTTGAAGTTTTCCTTAAGTTGTTTCAGCTTTGATCAAACGAGCAGAAGGATGCATACTGAGCCAAGGGCCCAGTCTGCCCAATGATGATGAAGTTGTAATTACTGGCACTGGCCATACTGAGCCAAGCACTGGCCAATTCCTCTTTTGCTTTGGAGGTTTCAGCTTGTTGGGTTTTCAGGGCTTCTTGAAGATCGATGACTTGGTTCTCTTTCGTCTTCAGCTCCGCCTGCAGGCATACAGATATATGTTTTAACAAATCAGTAGAAGGATTCAACTACCAACCACATAACAAGTTATGCGCTTAGCACTTGGGGGCTAATGCATATTCGATCTTCATCTTTCAATTGTTTACAAAGTCCCAAGCTCAATACAAGTATTCAACTTGGCACTTGGGGGCTAATGGCTATTTGATCATATGTATTCTGATGCGGCAGTTTCAATTACTTAAAGTACCGGTTTAACTATGCTAAGTTGAACCGGCCCTTGGGGACTACATCAGCAAATTTCAAAGCATCAAGATTCATATTATTAAGTCCCGGTTTGAAAGAATATTTCAAATCGGCCCTTAGGGGCTAGGAGAGTCAGCAAGAATGAAAGCATACAAGCAGGAAGGAGCATATGGAAGTTACCTCATATTTATCCTTCATCATGTTAACCAGACCGGCTTCATAGTCACGGCTGGTATACAGCCGGTTCAGATAGCCAGAATGGATATCTTGGGCGTTCAGAGCAGCGTAAGCCGTCAGATCAGCATTCCACTTGCCTTTGCTAAAAGCAGCTAATTCTTCCTTGGCAGAATGTTTGGATAAAGTGAAAGGATTGCTTGGCTAAGTATGGCCAGTGCCAGTAATGACAACTTCATCATCATTGGTACCGCCGGTTTGCGCTGGAGCTGTTGGCTTGTCAGTAGGTTTTGCGGGACCGGTGGAGCTTTCAACCCAGAGGGAACCTGTGGGCTGATGGATAGGATCTGAAGTATCAGTAGGTCTTTCCTCAGCAGTAAGATCATCCTCTGGCTGTGGTGGATCATTGGGAATATCCTCAGGAATAGCCGCTTCAAGATTGGGTGTGGTGCCTGGTTCAAGAATGACATCTTCTTCGGCCGCTTTATCCAGGCGGGCCTTCTTGCTCGGCCTAGGTTTGGCCCTGAGAAGAATAACAAAATTAAATACATCATATGTTCTAAGGCAATATACTGCAAACATCACAATAAATATAGCTTACCCAAGCACCGTTTTGAGCGGTGGGAGCTGAGTAGCCGACGACTCGCCAGAAGATGAGTGGGAAATAACCTGATAATCGGAGTCAGACGGATTAAGAGGTTGACGAAAGCAGTCCGCTTTAGGACAAGCACTGACAACCGAATTAGAGACCTCGGAATGACGTTTCCGAACCGGACTGTTCGGTAAACCGGCGGAGGTAACTACCTGGCCGCTGTGCCGGGTGGTATGGCAAGCTTCGTGTTGTTGAGTCTTCATAAGAAGTTTAGGATCCAAATAAGCAAGAGGATGAGAAAATTTAACTTTCCGGTTTGCCTGATGGATTTTTTGTGAAGGCAAAGTTTCTGAATCGGAAGAGAGAATAATTACCTCTGCAACATCCGCATGGCTGGCTTCGGCATCATCCTGACAAATATCATCATCAATAAGATGCATGAAAAATAAACCAAGTGAGTCAAGCTCTACCTCAAAGTCCGGATTATCCACCTCGTCATCAGGGGCCGGATTAGAAGATGTAGTGGTTCTTTTCCGGTGGACAGTCTTCTTCACAGCCTTAGTTTTTTGCCGGGTTGCTCTTTTCGGTTTATCTGCTTTCTCTGGTTTCTCCTGCGGCAGCTTTTTGCTCCAAAATGGATCATCGCCCTGATTATGCAGACACTGATATTAAAAACAATGACCAGACATATCAATAACAGATTCAGCAAAGAGAAAAATCAAAGTCTTACAGCTGGCGATTTGTTGGTGGCACAGAAGGGAAGCAGGCCGGTTCTAGCGCAGATGTGCTCCGGTTCATTTAGTATCTTACGCACAGCTTCTGTGATCTCTTCACCGGAGAGCTGGAGTCTTGAATGTCGCAGTGGGTCATCCACACTATCAGTATATTCGCACATCAAACCAGAGCGCTGACTAAGGGGCAGTATGCTCCATGATATCCAACAGCGAGCAAGGTCATCCCCTGTTAAACCGTTGGCCATAAAGGCTCTGAGCTTTGACAGCTGAGGAGCATATTTGCTTCTCTCCTGGGCACTCAATCGTTGAGGAAAAGGATGGGTATTGCTGAGCTGCTCCGAAAAAAAGCCAGGCAAGGGATTCTCACCAGCAGGGAAGGTGTCTTTGCAGTAGAACCATGTCTGATTCCACTCCTTGGGGTGACTGTGCAGCTTGGCGTGAGGGTATGTGACCTCTTTCCTTTTTTGAATCGCCATGCCACCCAACTCCGTATTAGAGCCATCAGTAAACTCAGTACGGCGGTTTAGATGGAAAAGATCTTTGAATAATTCCACTGTGGGCTCCTCTTGAAAGAACACCTCACACAGCACTTGGAAGTGGCACATATTTGTAACAGAGTTGGGGCCAGTGTCTTGCGGATGGAGTTGGAAATCAGCTAGAACACCCCGGTAGAATTTAGAACCGGGCGGTTTAAAACCCCGGGCTAAGTGGTCTACGAAAACAACAACCTCTCCTTCTCGAGGTGTGGGGGGCATTCTTTGCCAGGAGCCCTCCAAGGGACGATGTCTTTGCTACCCAAGGCGCCAATCAGGACTAAATCATCCAGTTGATCCTCTGTGACGCGAGAAGGGACCCAATTGCACTCATACACTTGCTTGGCCATGATGAAATCTACAAAGTACATTGATATGTGCAATGTTAAACCGGAAGCAGATCTATCTAAATCGGAGTTTATGAAGCAACAGCATCACGACGGTTCAACAAGGGGACTAATGATATATGATAAGATTGCTTTTTCAAAGGTGAACCGCCTATGTGGTAAAGAGGATACAGATCTAAGGCAAGAATGACTAAGGAAGGTAAAAACAGATTTCATAAGGTCACAGTGAAATTTTGGATCTACCGTAAGACAGGAAAATAAAAGGATTTAGACCTAAAAGGTTGATCTCAAAGCAATTCACAAGGGACCAGATCAATGTTTTATGCGCATAAAGGTTTGCTTTGGTAGCAGAAGATAAGCCGTTACGGGGAATACATCAGGTTTGAAGTTTTATTCATGGGCTAAAGAAGAAACAAAGGAAGAACAACGCCAGAGTCTCGATGAACTTCGACGAACGAGGAAACCCTAGAACAGATCTGCGGGGGAAAGGAAAGAAGATTTACCGGAGCTGAGGAAGAAGCGGAAGGTCGCCGCAATGCTCTGGTGTGCTCAGGTTGATGCAGCGGCCAAGGTTGATGCAGAGGTCGACGGTGGCGGCGAAGCTCCGAAGCTGGGCAACGCGAAGAAGATGAAGCAGAAGGGGTCGGAGGGAAAGAGAAAGGAAATGACCCTTCGGTCCTATTTATAAAGAAAGAGATATGTCAGGCGCAAGAATCAAGGAGCCGCGACTTTGGAAATGAAGTTGCGGCCTTAATTGCCGCAGGCTTGTTAACAAGATAAGGTTTTTTATAACCAGTGATGTCACACCGGTCTACCGCGAGCAGAGAAGATGACATCACGGCGGTTCAACAAAATACAAGAAGATGTTGAACATGAAGATTTTTGCTAAGGATTGACATGAACATGTTCAAATCAATTTGGGGCCTAATGTTGGGGATATTACTACTGGGCGTAAACCGGCCAGGACAGGCCGGGTTAACTTCATCAGTAGTTGAGTATGATAAAAGCCCATGAGGGCAGATGAGGGCTAAAGGCCCATAATCGGTTTAAGGCCTATAGCTATAAACCGGCGTCGGTATGTAACTTGTGTTATAAGTTAGGAATAGTGGAGACCGAACCGGACGCATCTATGAGCCGGTATCGGGACTCTGTAAACCGACAGGCGTCACCCATGTATATAAGGGGACGACCCGGCGGCGGTTCAAGGACGGACAACGACTCGAGACATAGGCGAAGCTTATTCGCTCCCTAGTCATCGAAACACCCATCAATTCCATCACAACTAGAAGTAGGCTTTATCTTCATTGAAGGGGCCGAACTAGTATAAACTCTCTTGCGTCCTTGTGTCCGCTTTAACCCCTTCAAGCTAACCCGTAGCGATGGCTCCACGACTAAGTCCTTTCTCTAGGACATCTGCCGTGACGAAACCACGACACGAATGGAAACCAAACACGCACACAATAATATTTACATAAAAGACATTCAAAAGGCCAGCATTCAACATAGTTCGAATACACGCCCAGTGGGTGGAATTGCGCAAGTTTAATAAAATTGTTCAAAAGGCAACAAGCAGGAAAAAACAAGGACGGCAGATTAAGCCAAGGGAGCGACTGGCGAGTCGGGCAGGTCGGTGGAGATGGTAGTGCCGGCTGGAGGAGTGGCCAGCTGGCGAACCTCGGCATGATCACCGCCTCGCGCAGAGGGCGCGCTAGCATGCGCCTCGTTGCTGGAGGCACGATCAGGCTGAGGCTGGCTGGCCGCTTCACCGGTCGGCTCAACGTCTTCGCCTTCCTCTCCTTCGTTGTCTTCGCCTTCATCGCTAGAGGCGATCTCCTCTGCCGAGTCTTCACTCACTACCGGGTCCAGCCCAAACCACTCCTCCGGCTGGGCAACGCCATCGTCAGAGCAAAGACGCTGATGTCAGTACACTCGGCGATCGTCGAAGCGCGCTGAGCAATAGCCGGCCGCACCTCCTCCATCTCTTCGTCGTCCTCCAGCCGCCAGGTGCATAGCTGGTCCAGGTTCAGCCCCGGATACCAGGCTCGGACGAACTCCAGCGCCCGCCCAGCTCCAAGCCGGGCTGCCGATGCCTTCCAGGCCTCGAAGCGGCCAACCACAACCTCCAGCCAGTCGACAGTCTGACTCGGGGTGCGGGGAATCGTCTCGCTTGGCCATAGGGCGGCCAACACCTGCGCCCCGGCGCGCTGGAGGTGGCGGAGCATACGGTGAGCCGGCTGCAGCCGGGCTTGGACCGCCAAGAGTTGTTGCAAGCGTCCGGCTCGCGTCCGGCGCGATTTCAGCCCCCGCCTGCCGGCGCGCCTCGCGATGGGCCTCGATGGTTTGGGTGGCGAAGACGGAGTAGCCGGGAAAGTAGTCTGCACAGAGAACAGGAAGCAGCACAAGTCAGAACACAAATCAGGGATCAAGGGGCAGGCAAGGAGTGAAGAAGGCGGCTTACCATCGATCAGATCCTCGATACGACTGAAGCCCTCGCTCAGTGCCTGCTTCGCTTCAGCCCAGCCCGCCGCTTCGGTGTCGAACTCGGCCTTCAGGGCGTCCTCGCTGTCCTGCGCCTTCTTCAGGGCCACCTTGTGGCTCTCCTCCTGGTCGGCCAACTTCTTGGCCAGGTGGTCACGCTCCAGGACCAAGGTGTTATACTCGGCTTCCTTGGTGCGAAGGGTGGCCTGGGCCCCGCTGAGCTGCCCCCTCAAGTCGGCATTGGCTCCTGCAAGCATGAAGACAAAGGAAAAATTGATAAGGAAGAAGTCGTCAAGGAAGATCCGACCCGGCTGCTCAGCAGTCGGCCCGAATCTCGGGGACTACACCCAGTGGGTGCACTGACGCGCCCCCACAGGAGATGAACAAGACAAAGCACGCACTCCGGCTGCTGGTCAGGTCCTCGATTCTCCGGCCCAGCTCCTGAGCCTGGGAGTTGAAGGCGGCTGCGTGAAGGTTATGATACTCCTGGAAGATTATATAGGAGGCGAGGATAAGTTAAGTTGTCAGGACCTAGTAAGTTCCAAGCCGCCTGCGCAGCAGCCGACTCGGAACTCGGGGACTACACCCAGTGGGTGCGCTGACGCGCCCCCACGGAAGAAATCAAAAGAGCAAAATAACCAAGGCCAGAAGACTCACCCGGATGATGGCCCGCGTCGTGAGGAACTCTTGGGTGTATCGCTGCAGCGAGGTGGCCTGAGCTTGAAGCTGGTTCTAGACCTCCTGGGCCGCCGCGTTTAGCTCGCACGTCCCCCTGCTGGGAGTCCACTCGGACGTGCTGGCGCTGGCCGCCTCCAGGGCCTCCGCCGTCTGGCTAGCACCCGCAGCTCGGTGCAGTTTCGGCGCGGAGGCGCCACCCCCTGCGCACCGGTGCAATGCCGGCTGCACCTCGAGGCCGGCCCCTGCCTCCGGCTCGCCCCCGGACGGCTGCTCTGGCGCCGCAGCTGATTGGCCACTTTGGCCCGCTCCAGTCGGCGCCGTCTGCGGCGCCCCCTCCATGAAGATCACGTGGTCCTCCCTCCTCTCCATCACCGGCGGGCCTTGGTCGACCTCCTCCGACGGGGGCACGGGAATGTCGGGGGCCACGGTGCGGAGGGGAACGACGAGCAGCGGAGGCTGGTTGCGCGAGGCCTCCACCTCCGTCTCCGCGGCTGCCGCCTCCGCCAGGGCCTTGGCCGCCGCGTCGGCCTGCTCCTTCGTCGCTTGGGCGGTCCTTCATTCCGCCGCCTCCCGCTCCTCCCGCGCCTCCCGTGTGTTCCGCTCCGTGGCCTCCCTAAGGTCGGCGCGGGGATCCACACGACGGGAGCCTGAAGACCCTCTAGTCGGCCCGACTACGGAGCTGCTAGGACCCCGCTCAAGGGAAAGCGGTGCCCTGTCTGGCGAATAAAGAAAGGTTTAGAAGAGCTTCGGTCGAAAAAGACAACAAAAAAATATATGCAAGACATTCGACGACTTACGCCAAGATCGCCTGCGGCTGTTTCACCGCCTTGCGAAAGCAGGCCGCCTTCACGGCCGCCTCATCCCGCTTGGTCGCCGCCGTAGAAGCCTCGGATTTCTTCGGCCGGCTGCCGAAGAAGGTCGACGCGGCCCGGCGCTTCTACGCGCCGCCACAGGCAGCCGGCGCGGCAGACGGGCCCGTGCCTTGATGATCAAGCACCGGCTGGCGGTGCGGGGCGGCTTCGACCTCGTCGTCGTCTGGCCAGTCCTCGAAGCCGGCCCCGAGCCCCGTGCCTCCGGCCTTGTCGCCTTCCCCCATGACGGCGTCTTCCATGGCAGCCGCTCTCAGGTCCGGATCGTCGGCGTCGTCCACCGTGCGGTCGGGGAGGAGTTGGCGCTCTACCCCTGCGGCCCCGGCTGTCGGCGGAAGAAGAGGGTTCTGCTAAAGGCAAACCAACTGATCAAGGGTCGGCTATCGTGAGGCTGGCTACAAAAAGGAAGAAAAGAAGAAAAACTTATGGCAGGCGGAGGGTTGGCGCGAGAATACGGCTCCTTGCCGTATCGCCAGTCCTCAGCGAGCTTGCAGTTGGAGATGTAGTTCACCATGTAAGACACCTCTGCATGAGGCATCTCCCTGGTGCTCAGCCGGCATGGGTCGAAGCGGCCGCTCATCTGGCAAATCATGTGAGGCCGGCCTTGGAACGGAAGTACCCGACGCTCCACGAAGGCGGCCACCAAGTCGGCTCCAGTCAGGCCCTCCGACTGGATCATCACCCGGAGCCGGAAGACGGCTGCGTTCCCGGCCTGAGACAGCGACCTGGCCTGGTAGCTCCACGAAGGTTGCCTCCCAGCCGGCGGGCCGGCTACGTAAGCCGGTAGGTTGACGTAGTCGCCTTGCGGGGCGACGTTCCTCACGTAAAAGTAGGACTTCTGCCAGAGCTTCACCGACTGGATCAATGGGATGGGCGGGAACAGATTGTTCTCGCTCGCCCGCCTCATGGCAATGAAGGCTCCGTAGGGGGCGGGCACGCCCGCGACGACGGTGCCGAGCTTGCTCTGGAAGAATTCCCCCCAGAGCTCGAGCGTGGGGAGAACCCCAAGAAAGCCCTCGCACAGGGTGACGAAAGCCGACAGCAGCATCACCGCGTTGGGCGTGAGGTGATGCGGCTGGAGGTGGTAGAATTCAAGAAAGGCTCGAAGGAATCCGCTCGCCGGGAGGCCGAAGCCGCGCAGGCAGTGCGAGTGGAAGATCACCCACTTGCCCTCCTCCGGTGCCGGCGAAATCTCCCTCGCTGGCGCTTGACGAACCCGCACGAAGTTCTCGCCCGGCAGGCGCTGCGTCCGGCGGAGGAACTAGACGTGGTCCTCGTGGACGTTCGAGCCGTCCCACGAGCTCGACAGCGCCATGGGAGCGACGCGGCGAGGGGCGAGACGATGCGACGGTGGAGGCGCGCACGACCCCGCTACGGCGGGACCAAAGGACCTGAGAGGTCCGACGGCGGAACGGCGCGGCAAAGGGTTGCTGCGGCGGCGGAAAGAAGAAGAAGGAAGGCGAGAAGGGGCGGAGCGAGGGAGAATGTGCGAGCCTCTGCCGCTCCCCCTCCTCCTCCTACTTATAGACCCGCACGGTGGAGCCGAGGGGCGTGGCGTGGGGGAACGCGGGGATCAACTGCGCCCACTCCCCCACGTCCCGTGATTATTGTGCCCTGATGGCGTAATAAAACCGCCGCGGGAAGGCAAGCGGTCCACGTGGGCCGCAGAAGATCCGCACTCGGGCCGAGGCCTAGGAGTGGCGGGCTCGGGCCTGCTGCAGCGTCTTGTCGCGCGCGTGCACTGGCAGGATCTCCTTGCCACGTGGCCCGCGGGATGGCGTGCGGTCAGCTCGCAGGCCGACCCGCGTTCCCGCCAACGAGAAACGGGGCTTCCCGAAGACGACGTGCACAAGCATAGCCGGCCCCTCAAGATAGGAAGCTGACCGAGCTTTTCGTCCTTTTGTGAGCCTCGAAGCTCGATCAGCTTCATGGACTACTGTCGGAGTAAATAACCATGGGTAGCCTAGCCGGCTCCCCCTGGCCCTTCTGAAAAAATTACGAGCCGATCCGGCCCTCAAGAATCCAAGACATGGGGCCGCCTTCCCCTTGCCGGTTGTCTCCCAGGCCGGCTATCGGAAGGCAACCCGACTTTAGCCCTCATGAAGAAAGCCGCGGGAGGGCCGGCTCCGAGAAGCCGGCCACGAGAAGGCCGACTCCAAGAAGCCGGCTCCCACAAAGCGGTCAAGATCGTACCCTCGAAGTCTGCATCCACATAACGGCGATGTGATGGGGTGTGGCTACAGTAAAGCCTGCCACCCCCGAATCCCGGAGCACGCCTGGCACAGTGCGCCGTATGGGTGGCCATGACCCGTCCGGCGCGACACTGTTGCCATGTTGACCCTGATGTCATCCACGACGGGCTGCCAGCGCGGCCCACGGGCGGTGGGCCCCTTTGGGCAGAGAGACACCCGAAGGCGGCCAGGCCTCCCCCAGTCGGCCCAAGACAGAGCCGGCTCCCCACAGCCGGCTTGCCACCTCCCTCGAAGGAGACGCCCCATTAAGGAGACAAGACACGGTGAGGCTACAGCGAGCACCCGCCGGACGGCGGCACTGTAGCCACGCCCACCTCGGCGAAGCCCTTGTCACCAGGATTGAGCAACAGTAACCAGCCGCAGACAAGGCCCTGGACAGTGGGGCCTGCCTGTCGACCAAGGAGCCGGCAGCCGGCGGGACCCACCAGCCGGCGCAGAAGCCAATGAGTGTAGACACAGATGGCTGGGCCCCACGCCCAGCCGGATTACCATTGTATCCCCGGGGGGTAGGCCTATATAAACCCCCCGGGACACCCATGCAAAGGGTTGATCCCTGCTAGTTTTAGACACCACATAGGGAGGAGAAGAGAGCGAGCAGTGCCCTTCTTCCTCCTCTCGCCAAACTGCTCACGGAGCATCGTGTAGCTACTTGTTCATCTAGTGATCATGCGGAGACCCCGCAGAGCAGCAGTAGGGGTGTTATCTCCACGGAGAGCCCCGAAGCTGGGTAAGATTCGCCGGCGTGCATGTCTTCGCCTCATCCCGCTTCCAGGCATCGGCGATGTCTTATTGGCTCCCACAATGATAAGCCACCCGTTGGCATATGTCGCACCTACCACCCGACAGTGGTTGTGCGGTCATTATCCATATGCTCATATTGCTACTGCTAATCTAATACTATCACTGGTTAAATGAGGTAATGCTATTTTTCTCGGGTATCCTGGTTTAGTTCCCATCAGGATAATCATGATGCTTCTATTTGTTGGTGTACTTTTCATTAATTCTTATTGACAATTGAGATGTCATTGTTAATCTTGTACCACTGCCAACACAAAGTAACAACACTATATCCGTTTTTTATATTTTTGCAAACAGTGATGCGTATCTCCATACTCGGGCATGTCTTCCTCAATTTTAGTGGAACTGCACAAAATTGGATGGCCATTGTTCTTACGCCTCACTGTCCTCTACCATGTGGTTCTTCCTTCCTCGAGCTTGATTACTGAGAAGAAACATACCACAGTGAGGATTTGTCGAACTTCATAGGTGCCTCACCCAAACTTGATGCTAAATGGATGATGCATCACCATGATGACCTATCGATGCTCATGGTTGCGCCTCATGGTTGCATCGGCTGGTGAAGCTGATCGATTTTCAATAGAAAACAAGTTGTCTTCCATCAGTGCTCTTTGCTTGTTACCCATAAAGATGATATCCTTCATCAGTTCACCTTGGTTGCGTTGGAGACGCAGTTGTCTTTCACGTTGGTGCAATTTTATCACACAATTGGCTATGAGCCAAATTTTCCCTCGAAGAAGGATCGATGTTGGTACTAGGAGCATAAGTTTTGTATTGATTTCTAAGCCTTCTCACAACTTTGTCTTCATCTTCCCTGTAATTTTATTTGTCCAGCTATTAACTTTGATTAAAAAAGGGTGTGGACTAAAAACCCAGATGGACGTAGTAGCCCTCCATTTTTATTTACTCTGCATATTAGATTTGACTGTAGTCAAACTTTGTAAAGTTTGACCAAGTTTAGGCCGAACACAACAAACCATAATTATTGGGAGAGGGAAAACTGTACATACTCTCAAACCTTTCCGATAATTGAAATTAATTTTTTTATTTGTACACACTCTCACACGTTTCCGATAATTTGGCACATGTTTGGTTGTTCACTTAAGGGAGGGTAGTGTACCGCACATGATGGACATGAAGTGCGACCAGGACAGGTGGATCGTTAGTTCATCGGAAGTAGTAGTTTTCTTCACTGGTACGTTAAATAAAGAGTTTTGTTTTGTACTTACACAATTTAAAACGATTATTATGGAGAGAATAAGAAAACCACTCCACTATATATTAGTATTATACACGAGTACTATATGGACGCAGCTTCATTGACTTTTTTGAGGGGTAGCTTCATTGACTTAGTGCACCTGCCTTTGGGTGTATGATAGGTGGGCCCAACATGTGGCTGGTCCACCTGTCACACAGCCAAAGGCAGGTGCAGTTAAGGCACCAGAGCTCAGTCTGTACTATATATGTAGTACTATATAAGCTGGAGCCTCATCGCTTGTTCTCTAGGGTTTGCACTCTCCACACTCTCGCCGCACTATATATATATATATATATATATATATATATATATATATATATATATATATATATATATATATATATATATATATATATATATATATATATATATATATAGACACACACACACACACACACGCTGGAGGCTCGGTGTTCCTTTGCTAGGGTTTGCTATAGGGTCGTCCTGTTTATCTAGCCCTCCATGGGGTCCTGTTCATCCACCCCTATCGGCTCTATTGATCGGGGTCCTGTTCATCCAGCGGCAACACCATGGGGTCCTGTTCATCCACCCCCCCCCACCGTGAACTATTCATCCAACCCCCCCCCCCAACAACGCTTACTGTTCATCAAGGGAAGGAGGCAGTAGGGTTTGATCGGCTTCAGTTACCAGCAGTAGTGAAGGAATCGCTCGATTGGGTTCAGTTAAACAGCCAGATCGATTGATCGCTCGGGTTCAGTAACGCGTAGCCTGTAGTGCAATCGCTCGGGTTCAGTAGGCGAACGCCTCGCTCGGGTCCAGTTAGAGCCCTACGCCTCGCACCCACGCGCATACGTGTACGAGAGAAACGCACATCGCTCGGCCCCGGACCACCCATTGTAACCAGGAACTCCCCGATATTTTCCTCGCCCTCGCTTCTACCACGGTTTTTTCCGTCATGGACGGCCCAAAGAATGTCATGCAGCTGCATCTCCGGCCCGCCCAGGACGAAAATCCCATTTTCTGTCATGATTTTTTGTCATAGAACTAGGAACCCACCACATCTACGATGATACCGAGTTTTGTCACAATTATCATCATAGAAGTGTCAGAAGGATGACAGAAAAAATTCGTTCGGCCCAAAATGTCACAGATGTGTCTTTTTTTTGTAGTGCCCTCTGCCCGCCGCCGCCCGCTGGCTCCTGCTGCTGCCGCCGTCTCCCTCCACCTTGGTTCCCTAGTCAGAGTCAAGCTCTGGAACACTCCCCGTGCCCCTAGTTGATCCTAGGAGCTTCCCCAGGACCTCCTCGTCGCTTTGCCCAAGCGAATTTGGCCAGAGGAGCTTGCTCCGCTCATCTTCGACCATGGACATGAGGGCCGTCCGCCTCGAACTCGCTGGCATCGCGCCTCCCATCCTCGACGACCACTTGCTAGTCTAGTAGGCACGAGAGGACACGGCCTCCACTCCCATAACGTCGGTGACCTCTGTCGTGCTGCCCTTCATCGGCAATGGTGATAGCCGAGCCCCTCTCCTCTGCTCCAGTCGGGAGGAGGAAGAGCACCAGAGAAAGAGAGGAGGAAAAGGTCCCGATTGCAATCTTTGTTTTGACTCCAGTACCGATTCCTGCTCGTGTGCACACTGTGCTGATGCTGTCCGTCGTGTGTGCGGTGTCTGTCTGTGCAGGTATGCGCTGGGTGTGAATGCCGAGAGGGCATAGGACGTGGTCACGCACCAACGGCTGCTCGAGGAGGCACATGACCCCGAGCGCCGACCCGCCCTGTCGGTGCGCGTCGTCCAGGTAACGCTTCCCCACACAGCAGAATCTTGCAAAGTTAAACATTGTTTTTGTGTGGGTTATCTCATGATTCTTCTGACAAATTCAATTTTCATACATTGTGTTCTACATGTTTCTGTCCATGATTTTCCTAACAGGCAGATGCTCTGTTTCGTGCTTGATCTTCAGGTATCTAGGATTATTGATGGTGATATGGATGATTCCTGTGATCACGAGCTTTATGCCATTTTGCCAATAATATAACATAATCCGTTCTGCCCTCACACATATCATACCCTAAAACCTCATAGAAACATTGTGCGGTATACCCTATCCCGATTTTACAAGACATACATATACCGAATCTTCTATAGCAAGCATTAATAAATCCTTTGGTTACGCGATGCTAAGATTTCCTCACTTATTGTGTACTTTATTTTCATATACATATTGACCTGTAAGTTGCCAATTGAGAACCTCATTTTGTTTTATTCAGCGATGTACCAACTTCCAGAAATTTTTAACCTTTATTTATTTTTTTTACTTATAGCAAATGCTCCTCTTTATCCAGGTTAATGACTATATTGTTAAGGAAGCTCATCACTTTCATTAAATCGAATTGCGTGAAAAGGAACATTTGAAGTTCTTGTGGCTTCTTCTTAAGGATTTTATGATTAAATCTGGCATTTGACACTGAGAATTGGAATCTGACCCAATTTGGAACAACTCTGAAGATATTATGTTTCCCTGGAGCATCAGGTATCTCTGCATGCTTAATTCACTCAATTTTTTTGTGCAGTAGGAGTAGTTGGTAGAAATTTACTGAATTTTGTTTCCAGTAGATGCACTAAATTTCAACTCTTTTTTATGCAGTAGTAGTAGTTGCTAGAAGTATACTTTTTTCAAAGCTCATCGATGTGCCAACTTTTGAGAGTCAAGGTACTGTTTTTGAAAATAGTTTGCTTAGCTTCACTGTTGTTGGACTCAATATCAATTGAGTTATGTTTTTGAACCTACAAGGAAATCTTGGACACTTACAATCAAGTTGAGAATACATATCAACTCTTTTTTGAGGGACGACATATATATCAATTTTGTGAGGTGAGGGGATAGAGTTGTGATGGCAATTTATGATTAAAACTACTTCCCTAAAAACTGTTTGTCTACTGCATGCTCTAAAAACTGCTTGTCTACCGCTTGCCATAAAAACTGCTTGTCTACTGCTTTGGCATGTTTTAGTTTTTAGTACATATGTACATGTGTGTGGTGAGCTTCATGACTGAATTTTGCATTGTGCTTACAAGTCATTAGAGTCATCTAATGCCAAATAATATTGTTTTAGCTAATAGAGGTCCATCATGTGACTATATCTTCATGACTTAGAGACACTACAAGTCCTTAGAGTCATCTAATGCCAAAATTTATTTTGTTAATCTTTGTCCAAGGATGGGTTTTTGTGGTGGAAGTTGGATGGGGGGGGGGGGTCCATCAGGTGCACCCATACTGACAGAGGTTCATCATGTTGTGGTGGAAGTTTGCTTGGCTATGCAGCCTAAAATATATGATGAATCTATTTTTCTTCAGTTGCAGCTCACCTAATAGGACTGCTTGATTAAATCTACAATCAATTGTAGTATACCTGAACAAAACATGATCATAATCTAAAAACTATTACACTTTTAGAGAGGAGACAGGTCCAGAAATGTTCATACCTAGAGGAACTCGCGTTCTTGATGCTCCTCGCTTACACAAGGTACTCCTCAGAAATTTTTCCTCCATGTCTGGCTAATTTGATCTTGTGCTATCTGTGATGGGCGAAGGGAGAGCAAGGAGGGGGAGGAGGGATGGCAGAGGTTAACATATATAGGTAGGAGATCATGGCTTATTCGAGTCCTACCATATATTGCCGTATGGTGCATATCTATTTCCTTTTGAGATCAAATGCACACCTGTTAATAAATTAGAAAAGATGTCAAAAATTAAAAATTTCTAAATAATTAAATTATCATATTAATTAAATAATGAACTTATCATTGATTTGCATGCCAAGATTAGCTACCACAATAGAAAATTCATGGCGTGCACACTAACATATCTACTATTAAAGTGGTAGCGGTGAAATAATAATGATTTTTTTTGTTCACTTCTTTTCTCACTGAAAAATAATGCTTTGTCCTTTTATGTCACTTGTTTGGTTGACTGTATATTAACTCATTGTAGTAATCTTTTGATGTGTTGATTTGGCATCTTTTATTATGAATCTAAGCTTCTAGACACATCCGATCTAGTAGTTATTTGTATGTAATTTAGATAACTAGATTTTATAATAATATATTATTTGGCCTTCAACATGTTACATTGCCAAAATATGGAGACAAAGATTATGAAAAAATTATTGTATTAATTAAATAAACAACTTATCATTGATTGCATGCCACTTTGCCCTTTTCTAACCTATATTATCTCTTCATAATCTGATCAAAACCTACACAACTAATTTACTTCCTATGCTTCCGCTAAATTATGGTATTTTCTTGGGCCTAATGTATTACATATGTTTGTTTTCATTGTAAATGTGTTCCTCGATGAACTAAACCTTGGTCATTGTACAATTAGGAGGAGCCTTGATGCCTTCTTGATATGTCCATTTTGTATCACGCTTTTATATCAATATTTATCGCATTATGGACCGTCGTTTCACTTTATGTCACAATACTTATGGCTATTTTCTCTTATGTTACAAGGTTTACATAAAGAGGGAGAATGCCGGCAGCTGGAATTCTGGTCTAGAAAAGGAGCAAATATTAGAGACTTATTCTGCGCAACTCCAAAAGTCCTAAAACTCCACGGAACGTCTTAAAAGAAATAAAGAAAAATCCACGCCAAAGATGAAGGCCAGGGGGCCCACACCCTTCTCACGAGGGTGGGGGGCGCCCCCCCTAGGGCGCGCCCCCCTACCTCGTGGGCCCCCTGGTGGCTCTCTGATGCCCATCTTCTCCTATATGAGGTCTTTCGATGAGAAAAAATAGAGAGGAACTTTTCAGGATGAGACTCAGCTGCCACAAGACGGAACCTTGGTAGATCCAATCTAGAGCTCCAGTAGAGTTGTTCTGCCGGGGAAACTTCCCTCCCGGAGGGGGAAATCATCACCATCGTCATCACCAACGCTCCTCTCATCGGGAGAGGGCAGTCTCCATCAACATCTTCACCAGCACCATCTCATCTCCAAACCCTAGTTCATCTCTTGTATCCAATTCTTGTCTCAAAGTCCGGGATTGGTGCTAGTAGGTTGCTAGTAGTGTTGATTACTCCTTGTAGTTGATGCTAGTTGGTTTAATTGGTGGAAGATCATATGTTCAGATCCTATATGCATATTATTACCCCTCTGATTATGAACATGAATATGCTTTGTGAGTAATTACGTTCGTTCCTGAGGACAAGGGAGAAGTCTTGCTATGAGTAGTCATGTGAATTTGGTATTCGTTTGATATTTTGATAAGATGTATGTTGTCTAGCCTCTAGTGGTGTTATGTGAACGTCGACTACATAGCACTTCACCATTATTTGGGCCTAGAGGAAGGCATTGGGAAGTAATAAGTAGATGATGGGTTGCTAGAGTGACAGAAGCTTAAACCCTAGTTTATGCATTGCTTCGTAAGGGGCTGATTTGGATCCATATGTTTCATGCTATGGTTAGGTTTACCTTAATACTTTTGTTGTAGTTGTGGATGCTTGCAATAGAGGTTAATCATAAGTGGGATGCTTGTTCAAGTAAGAACAGCACCCAAGCATCGGTCCACCCACATATCAAATTATCAAAGTATCGAACGCGAATCATATGAACATGATGAAAACTAGCTTGACGATATTCCCATGTGTCCTCGGGAGCGCTTTTCCTATTATAAGAGTTTGTTCCGGCTTGTCCTTTGCTACAAAAGGATTGGGCCACCTTGCTGCACTTTATTTACTTTTGTTACTTGTTGCTCGTTACAATCTATCTTTTCACAAAACTATCTGTTACCACTTATTTCAGTACTTGCAGAGAATACCTTGCTGAAAACCGCTTATCATTTCCTTCTGCTCCTCGTTGGGTTCGACACTCTTACTTATCGAAAGGACTACAATAGATCCCCTATACTTGTGGGTCATCAAGACTCTTTTCTGGCGCCATCGCCGGGGAGTGTAGCGCCTTTGGTAGGTGGAATTTGGTAAGGAAAAATTTATATAGTGTGCTGAAATTTACTGTCACTTGTTACTATGGAAAGTAATTCTCTGAGGGGCTTGTTCGAGTTATCTTCACCCCGTCCGGTAGAGCAAAGAGTTTCTCCTCAACCTACTGAACCTATTGAAAATGAAATTCCTTATGAGTATCCTTTGGGTATGATAGAAAAACTGCTAGCTAATCCTTTTACAGGAGATGGAACAAAGCATCCTGATGAGCACTTAATATATGTGGATGAAGTTTGTGGATTATTTAAGCTTGCAAGTATACCCGATGATGTTGCTAAGAAGAAGGTCTTCCCTTTATCTTTGAAGGGAGACGCATTGATATGGTATAGGCTATGTGATGATATGAGATCGTGGGACTATAAAAGATTGAAGCTGGAATTTCATCAAAAGTATTATCCTATGCATCTTGTTCATCGTGACCGAATTATATATATAATTTCTAGCCTCGCAAAGGAGAAAGAATCGCTCAAGCTTGGGGGAGGCTTAAATCAATGTTATATTCATGCCCCAATCATGAGCTCTCAAGAGAAATAATTATGCAAAGTTTTTATGCTCGACTTTCTGAAAACAATCCTACCATGCTCGATACTTCTTGTGCTGGCTCTTTTATGATGAAGACTATTGAATTCAGATGGAATTTATTGGATATAATTAAATGCAACTCTGAAGATTGGGACCTCGACGAAGGTAAGGAGTCAGGTATGACACCTAAGTTTGATTGTGTTAAATCTTTTATGGACACCGATATTTTCCGTAAGTTTAGCACTAAATATGGACTTGACTCTGAGATAGTAGCTTCTTTCTGTGAATCTTTTGCTACTTATGTTGATCTCCCTAAGGAGAAGTGGTTTAAATATCATCCTCCCATAGAAGTAAAAGTAGCTGAACCTATTAAAGTTGAAGAAAAGACTGTCACTTATAATGATCCTATTATTCCTACTTCTTATATTGAGAAACCACCTTTCCCTGTTAGAATAAAGGATCATGCAAAAGCTTCAACTTTTGTTCGTAAAAGCAATATTAGAACTTATACACCTCCTGAGCAAGTTAAAGTAGAACCTAATATTGCTATTGTTAAAGATCTCTTGTCTGATAATATTGATGGGCATGTTATTCAGTTCGAAGGTGAAACTGCTAGAATTGCTAAACCTTGTGATAAGGATAAACATAGACCTGTGGTAGGCGTGCCTGTTATTTCTGTTAAAATAGGAGATCATTGTTATCATGGCTTATGTGATATGGGGCTAGTGCTAGTGTTATACCTCATGACTTATACAAAGAAATTAAGAATGAAATTGCACCTGTTGAGTTAGAAGATATTGATGTTACTATTAAACTTGCTAATAGAGATATTATTTCACCAATTGGATTTGTTAGAGATGTTGAAGTCTTGTGTGGGAAAACTAAATATCCTACTGATTTACTTGTTCTTACGTCTCCGCAAGATAGCTTTTGTCCAATTATATTTGGTAGACCCTTCTTAAATACTGTCAATGCTACCATAGACTGCACTAAGAATATTGTTACTATTGGTTTGGATGATATGGTTCATGAGTTTAATTTCTCTAAATTTAGTAAACAACATCATGAGGAAGAATTACCTAGTAAGGCTGAAATTATTGGTCTTGCTTCTATTGCCGTACCTCCTAGTGATCCTTTAGAACATTATTTGCTAGACCATGAAAATGATATGTTCATGAATGAAAGAAGGGAAATAGATGAAGTATTCTTTAAACAGGAACCTATTCTGCATCACAACTTGCCTGTTGAAATTTTAGGGGATCCTCCTCCACCCAAGGGTGATCCCGTGTTTGAGCTTAAACCTTTGCCTGATAATCCTAAATATGCTTATCTTGATGAAAAGAAGATATATCCTGTTATTATTAGTGCTAACCTTTCAGAGCATGAAGAAGAAAGATTATTGAAAACTCTGAAGAAGCACCGTGCTGCTATTGGATATACTCTTGATGATCTTAAGGGCATTAGTCCCACTCTATGTCAACATAAAATAAATTTGGAAGCAGATGCCAAACCAGTTCGTGATCCTCAACGACGTCTGAATCCTAAAATGAAAGAAGTGGTAAGAAAAGAAATACTAAAGCTTCTGGAGGCAGGTATAATCTATCCCGTTGCTGATAGTGAGTGGGTAAGTCCTGTCCATTGTGTCCCTAAGAAGGGAGGTATTACTGTTGTTCCTAATGATAAAGATGAATTGATTCCACAAAGAATTATCACAGGTTATAGGATGGTAATTGATTTCCGCAAATTAAATAAAGCTACTAAGAAAGATCATTACCCCTTACCTTTTATTGATCAAATGCTAGAAAGATTATGCAAACATACACACTATTGCTTTCTAGATGGTTATTCTGGTTTCTCTCAAATACCTGTGTCGGCTAGAGATCAATCAAAGACTACTTTTACATGCCCTTTTGGTACTTTTGCTTATAGACGTATGCCTTTTGGTTTATGTAATGCACCTGCTACCTTTCAAAGATGCATGATGGCTATATTCTCTGACTTTTGTGAAAAGATTTGTGAGGTTTTCATGGACGACTTTTCCGTCTATGGTTCCTCTTTTGATGATTGCTTGAGCAATCTTGATCGAGTTTTGCAGAGATGTGAAGAAACTAATCTTGTCTTGAATTGGGAAAAGTGCCACTTTATGGTTAATGAAGGTATTGTCTTGGGGCACAAAGTTTCTGAAAGAGGTATTGAAGTTGATAAAGCCAAGGTTGATGCTATTGAAAAGATGCCATGTCCCAAGGACATCAAAGGTATAAGAAGTTTCCTTGGTCACGCTGGATTTTATAGGAGGTTCATTAAGGACTTCTCAAAAATTTCTCGGCCTCTGACTAATTTATTGCAAAAAGATATACCATTTGTCTTTGATGATGATTGTGTAGAAGCATTTGAAATACTTAAGAAAGCATTAGTCTCTGCACCTGTTGTTCAGCCACCTGATTGGAACCTACCCTTTGAAATTATGTGTGATGCTAGTGATTATGCTGTAGGTGCTGTTCTAGGGCAAAGAGTTGATAAGAAATTAAATGTTATTCATTATGCTAGTAAGACTCTAGACAATGCTCAAAGAAATTATGCTACTACTGAAAAAGAACTTTTAGCAGTTGTATTTGCTTGTGATAAGTTCAGATCTTATATTGTTGATTCTAAAGTAACTATTCAAACTGATCATGCTGCTATTAAATATCTTATGGAAAAGAAAGATGCTAAACCTAGACTTATTAGATGGGTTCTCTTGCTACAAGAATTTGATTTGCATATTGTTGATAGAAAGGGAGCTGAGAACCCCGTTGCAGACAACTTGTCTAGGTTAGAAAATATTCTTGATGACCCACTACCTATTAATGATAGCTTTCCTGATGAACAATTAAATGTTATAAGTACTTCTCGTAGTACTCCATGGTATGCTGATTATGCTAATTATATTGTTGCTAATTTATACCACCTAGCTTCACATACCAACAAAAGAAAAAGTTCTTCTATGATTTGAGACATTACTTTTGGGATGACCCACATCTTTATAAAGAAGGAGTAGATGGTGTTATTAGACGTTGTGTACCTGAGCATGAACAGGAACAGATCCTACGCAAGTGTCATTCTGAGTCTTATGGAGGACACCACGCTGGAGATAGAACTGCACATAAGGTATTGCAATCTGGTTTTTATTGGCCTACTCTCTTCAAGGATGCCCGTAAGTTTGTCTTGTCTTGTGATGAATGTCAAAGAATTGGTAATATTAGTAGACGTCAAGAAATGCCTATGAATTATTCACTTGTTATTGAACCGTTTGATGTTTGGGGCTTTGATTATATGGGACCTTTTCCTGCCTCTAATGGATACACACATATTTAGTTGCTGTTGATTACGTTACTAAGTGGGTAGAAGCTATTCCAACTAGTAGTGCTGATCATAACACTTCTATTAAAATGCTTAAGGAAGTTATTTTTCCGAGGTTTGGAGTCCCTAGATATTTAATGACTGATGGTGGTTCACACTTTATTCATGGTGCTTTCCGTAAAATGCTTGCTAAATATGATGTTAATCATAGAATTGCATCTCCTTATCACCCACAGTCTAGTGGTCAAGTAGAGTTGAGCAATAGAGAGCTCAAATTAATTTTGCAAAAGACTGTTAATAGGTCTAGAAAGAATTGGTCTAAGAAACTTGATGATGCATTATGGGCTTATAGAACTGCATACAAAAATCCTATGGGTATGTCTCCGTATAAAATGGTCTATGGAAAAGCATGTCACTTACCTCTCGAACTAGAACATAAGGCATATTGGGCTATTAAAGAGCTTAACTATGATTTTAAACTTGCCGGTGAGAAGAGGTTATTTGATATTAGCTCACTTGATGAATGGAGAACCCAAGCTTATGAAAATGCCAAGTTGTTTAAAGAAAAAGTTAAAAGATGGCATGACAAAAGGATACAAAAGCATGAGTTTAATGTAGGTGATTATGTATTGCTATACAACTCTCGTTTAAGATTTTTTGCAGGAAAACTTCTCTCTAAATGGGAAGGCTCCTATGTTATCGAAGAGGTCTATCGTTCCGGTGCCATAAAAATCAACAACTTCGAGGGCACAAATCCGAAGGTGGCAAACGGTCAAAGAATCAAACATTATATCTCAGGTAATCCCATAAATGTTGAAACCAATATTATTGAAACCATAACCCCGGAGGAATACATAAGGGACACTTTTCGGAACGTTTCAGACTCCGAAAAGGAATAGGTATGTGGTACGGTAAGTCAACCGACTCCAAAACAATTTTGAAGGCAATATTTCTCCGTTTTGGAATATTTAGAAAAATAGAAAAATAAGTAGCAGTCCAGGAAGGACACGAGGGCCCCACGAGGGTGGTGGGCGCGCCCTACCCCCCTGGGCGCGCCCCCTACCTCGTGAGCAGCTTGTGTGCCTTCCGGACTCCGTTTTCTTGCACGTTACATATTTTGGTCGGTAAAAATTCATTATATATTCTCCTGGAGGTTTTGACTCCCGTATCACGCAAACCTCCTCTGTCTTTGTTTCGAGCTGTTTTCATGTCGTCTCCCTCCTCCAACAATGGTGACAACGATGCTTGGCTAATGAAGGTAGATCTGAAGAGGGAAGAACCCATGAAGGTCAACAAGGATGAAAGGATCAAGAAGGCCACGGAGGATCAAGCTCCAGCAGCAGAAGACACCCTTCAAATTGATCATAACCTTCTTACCCCAATTGAGATCGAAGCTTTCAAGATGATTGAGTTGGCTCGTATACAAAACAAGTATCTCACACAAGAAAATATTTTGTTAAAGGAGCATATTGTCACACTCAAGGGCATTATTCGCAAGCTGGAGGACCTCTTACGCTCGATGTGCGATTATCCGTCACCTCCACCTTCTTCACCAACCAAGGAGATATAATTACATGGGTATGGGCACTCCCCTTGGCAACTGCCAAGCTTGGGGGAGGTGCCCCGGTATCGTATCACAATCACAACTCCTATCTTTACCGTTTTTCTTAGTTCGATCCTATTAGTAGTATCTTGATCTAGTAGAATAAAGTTTATGGCATGATCTAGTTTTGAGTTTTGCTTTATGATCTCTCTATGTAATCGAGTCCGTGAGCTATATATAATAAAGATTAGTGTTGAGTCAAGGGCTTGATTATTTTGCCATGATCTTGGGTGAATAAAAGAAAAGAGAAAAAAATAAAAAGAAACAAAAAGTTCATATTGATCTTATTGAGAGTAATGACTTCACATAGAAAGAGTATGATGATTAAAAGTTGTTGGGAGTTGGCAGACATAGCTTTGGTCATTGTTGCAATTAATAGGAAGTAATAAGGAAAGAGAGGTTTCACATATAGATATATTATCATTGACATCTTTTATGATTGAGAGCACTCATTAAAATATGACATGCTAAAGAGTTGATGTTGGACAAGGAAGACAACGTAATGAGTTATGTATTTCTTATATCTGAGATAAAGTATGTTGTCATGGATCCTCTAACTTGTTGAGCTTGCCTTTCCCCCTCATGCTAGCCAAATTCTCAGCACCAAGTAGAAATACTACTTGTGCTTCCAAATACCCTTAAACCAGTTTTGCCATGAGAGTCCACCATATCTACCTATGGATTGAGTAAGATCCTTCAAGTAAGTTGTCATCGGTGCAAAGCAATAAAAATTGCTCTAAATATGTATGATTGATTGGTGTGGGAGAAATAAGCTTTATACGATCTTGTGATGTGGAAGTAATAAAAGCGACGGACTGCATAATAAAGGTTCATATCACAAGGGGCAATATAAAGTGACGTTCTTTCGCATTGAGATTTTATATATCCAACCATAAAAGCGCATGGCAACCTCTGCTTCCCTCTGCGAAGGGCCTATCCTTTATTATTATCTTCTACCTTATGCAAGAGTCATGGTGATCTTCACCTTTTCTTTTTCATTTTATCCTTTGGCAAGCTCAGCATGTTGGAAAGAACATGATATATATATATATATATCTAATTGGATGTAGGGGAGCATGAACCATTATTGTTGACATTACCCTTGAGGTAAAAGGTTGTGGGGCAAAACTATAAGCCCCTATCTTTCTCTGTGTCCGATTAAAACTCCGTAACCACAAGTATCGCGTGAGTGTTAGCAATTATGGAGGACTAAATGATAGTTGAGTATGTGGACTTGCTTTTTAGCTCTGACATAGACTCTTTCCGATGTTATGATAAATTGCAATTGCTTCAATGACTGAGATTATAGTTTGTCGGAGCCCAATAAGGTTTATGATTTATACTTTTGCATTGTGAATAGATCATCACTTGAACATAAGTAATCATATGACAAAATCTATATATGTTGCTGTTATGAGAATAATCATGATGCCTTCATGTCCGTATTTTATTTTTATCGACGCCTCTACCTCTAAACATGAGGACATATTTATTGTTATCAGCTTTTCGCTTGAGGACAAGCGAGGTCTAAGCTTGGGGGAGTTGATACGTCCATTTTGCATCATGCTTTTATATCGATATTTATCGCATTATGGACTGTTATTTCACTTTATGTCACAATACTTATGGCTATTTTCTCTTATTTTACAAGGTTTACATAAAGAGGGAGAATGCCGGCAGCTGGAGTTCTGGTCTAGAAAAGGAGCAAATATTAGAGACCTATTCTGCGCAACTCCAAAGGTCCTGATACTCCACGGAACATATTAAAAGAAATAAAGAAAAATCCATGCCAAATATGAAGGCCAGGGGGCCCACACCCTTCTCACGAGGGTGGGGGGCGCCCCCCCTAGGGCGCGCCCCCTACCTCATGGGCCCCCTGGTGGCTCTATGATGCCCATCTTCTCCTATATGAGGTCTTTCGATGAGAAAAAAATAGAGAGGAACTTTTCGGGACGAGACTCCGCCGCCACGAGGCGGAACCTTGGCGGATCCAATCTAGAGCTCCGACAGAGCTATTCTGCCGGGGAAACTTCCCTCCCGGAGGGGAAATCATCACCATCGTCATCACCAACGCTCCTCTCATTGGGAGAGGGCAATCTCCATCAACATCTTCACCAGCACCATCTCATCTCCAAACCCTAGTTCATCTCTTGTATCCAATTCTTGTCTCAAAGTCCGGGATTGGTGCTAGTAGGTTGCTAGTAGTGTTGATTACTCCTTGTAGTTGATGCTAGTTGGTTTAATTGGTGGAAGATCATATGTTCAGATCCTATATGCATATTATTACCCCTCTGATTATGAACATGAATATGCTTTGTGAGTAATTACGTTCGTTCCTGAGGACAAGGGAGAAGTCTTGCTATGAGTAGTCATGTGAATTTGGTATTTGTTTGATATTTTGATAAGATGTATGTTGTCTAGCCTCTAGTGGTGTTATGTGAACATCAACTACATAACACTTCACCATTATTTGGGCCTAGAGGAAGGCATTGGGAAGTAATAAGTAGATGATGGGTTGCTAGAGTGACAGAAGCTTAAACCCTAGTTTATGCGTTGCTTCGTAAGGGGCTGATTTGGATCCATATGTTTCATGCTATGGTTAGGTTTACCTTAATACTTTTGTTGTAGTTGCGGATGCTTGCAATAGAGGTTAATCATAAGTGGGATGCTTGTTCAAGTAAGAACATGACCCAAGCACCGGTCCACCCACATATCAAATTATCAAAGTATCAAACGCGAATCATATGAACGTGATGAAAACTAGCTTGACGATATTCCCATGTGTCCTCGGGAGCGCTTTTCCTATTATAAGTGTTTGTTCTGGCTTGTCCTTTGCTACTAAAGGATTGGGCCACCTTGCTGCACTTTATTTACTTTTGTTACTTGTTGCTCGTTACAATCTATCTTATCGCAAAACTATCTGTTACCACTTATTTTAGTACTTGCAGAGAATACCTTGCTGAAAACCGCTTATCATTTCCTTCTTCTCCTCGTTGGGTTCGACACTCTTACTTATCGAAAGGACTATGATAGATCCCCTATACTTGTGGGTCATCACTTCTCATGCTCCACTAAATTTTGATTAGTGAGTCCATTACATCATGGCAATAGGGTCAAGATCCACTTTATTTTGCCTGCAAGCATGCAGGAAATAAGCCTTGAACATGAGGTATTTACTTCCCGTCAGCGTATGATTTTACCACAACTTCTTTTCTTTTGCCGATAACCCAAAAGTATAGGGGACCGCAACAGTTCTCGAGGGTAGAGTATTCAACCCAAATTTATTGATTCGACACAAGGGGAGCCAAAGAATATTCTCAAGTATTAGCAATTGAGTTGTCAATTCAACCACACTTGAAAGACTTAATATCTGTAGCAAAATATTTAGTAGCAAATTAGTATGGAAGTAACGGCAACGGTGGCAAAAGTAACAGTAGTAGTTTTTGTAGCAATCGTAATAGTGGCAACGAAAAAGTAACTAAGCAAAGATCAATATGTGAAAATCTCAGAGGCAATGGATCAATGATGGATAATTATGTCAGATGCAATTCCTCATGCAACAGTTATAACAGAGGGTGACACAGAACTAGCTCCAGTTCATCAATGTAATGTAGGCATGTATTCCGAATATAGTCATACGTGCTTATGGAAAAGAACTTGCATGGCATCTTTTGTCCTACCCTCCCGTGGCAGCAGGGTCCTATTGGAAACTAAGGGATATTAAGGCATCCTTTTAATAGAGTACCGGACCAAATCATTAACACTTAGTGAATACATGAACTCCTCAAACTACGGTCATCACCGGGAGTGGTCCCGATTATTGTCACTTCGGGGTTGCCGGATCATAACACATAGTAGGTGACTATTGACTTGCAAGATAGGATCAAGAACTCACACATATTCATGAAAACATAATAGGTTCAGATCTGAAATGATGGCACTCGGGCCCTAGTCACAAGCATTAAGCATAGCACAGTCATAACAACATCAATCTTAGAACATAATGGATACTAGGGATCAAACCCTAACAAAACTAACTCGATTACATGGTAAATCTCATCCAACCCATCACCGTCCAGCAAGCCTATGATGAGATTACTCATGCACGACGGTGAGCATCATGAAATTGGTGATGGAGGATGGTTGATGATGACGATGGCGATGGATTCCCCTCTCCGGAGCCCCGAACGGACTCTAGATCGGCCCTCCCAAGGAAGATTAGGGCTTGGCGGTGGCTCCGTATCGTAAAACGTGATGAATCCTTCTCTTTGATTTTTCCTCCCCGAAACTGAATATATGGAGTTGGGGTTGAGGTCAGTGGAGTCCCAAGGGGCTCACGAGGCAGGGGGCGCCCTGCTCCCTCGTGGACAGGGTTTGGTCCCTCTGATGCTGATTCTTTTGCCAATATTTTTCATTAATTCCAAAACATGTCTCCATGGATTTTCAGGCCATTCCGAGAACTTTTATTTCTGCACAAAAATAGCACCATGGCTGTTCTGCTAAAAACAGCGTTAGTCCAGGTTAGTTCCATTCAAATCATGCAAGTTAGAGTCCAAAACAAGGGCAAAAGTGGTTGGAAAAGTAGATACGTTGGAGACGTATCAACTCCCCCAAGCTTAAACCTTTGCTTGTCCTCAAGAAATTTAGTTGACAAACTGAAAGTGATAAAGAAAAACTTTTACAAACTCTGTTTGATCTTGTTGTTGCAAATATGTAAAGCCAACATTCAAAGTTTCTGCAAAGATTATGAACTAACCATATTCACAATAACATTTAGGTCTCATGTTTACTCATATCAATGCCATAATCAACTAGCGAGCAATAATAATAAATCTCGGATGACAACACTTTCTCAAAACAATCATAACATGATATAACAAGATGGTATCTCGCAAGTCCTTTCTGAGACCGCAAAACAAAAATGCAAAGCATCCCTGAAGATCTATGACTGACTAGACATTGTGATTCATGGTAAAAGAGATGTAGCCACAGTCATAATCAATGTAAATTAATAGCAATGCATGCGAATGACAGCGGTGCTCTCCAACTGGTACTTTTTAATAAGAGGATGATGACTCAACATAAAAGTAAATAGATAGGCCCTTCTTAGAGGGAAGTAGGGATTTGCAGAGGTGCCAGAGCTCGAGTTTTGAAACAGAGATAAATAATATTTTGAGTGGCATACTTTCATTGTCAACATAACAACCAAGAGATCTCGATATGTTCTGTGCTACACACATTGTAGGCGGTTCCCAAATAGAATGGTAAAGTTTATACTCCCCACCACCAACAAACATCAATCCATGGCTTGTCCAAAACAATGGGTGCCGTCCAACTAACAACAATCCCGGGGGAGTTTTGTTTGCAATTATTTTGATTTGATTTGAGCATGGGACTGGGCATCGCGGTTACCGGCCATTTTCTCATGAATAATGAGCGGAGTCCACTCATCGTGAGAATAACCCACCTAACATGGAAGTTATAGACATCCCTAGTTGATACATGAGCTATTCAAACATACAAAACAGAATTTCATTTGAAGGTTTAAAGTTTGGCACATAAAAATTTACTTGGATCGACAGGTAAATACAGCATATAGGAAGGTATGCTGGACTCATATGGAATAACTTTGGGGTTTATGGAAGTGGATGCATAAGCATTATTCCCGCTTAGTACAAGTGAAGGCTAGAAAGAGACTGGGAAGCGGCCAACTAGAGAGCGACAACAATCATCAACATGCATTAAGATTAATCAACAATGAGTGCAAGCATGAGTAGGATATAAATCACCGTGAACATAAATATCGTGGAGGCTATGTTGATTTTGTTTCAACTACATGCATGAACATGTGCCAAGTCAAGCCACTCGAATCGTTCAAAGGAGGATACCACCCTATACCACATCACAACCATTTTAATAGCATGTTGGCATGCAAGGTAAACCATTATAAACTCCTAGCTAATTAAGCATGGCATGCGCAACTATAATCTCTAATTGTCATTGCAAACATGTTTCATTCATAATAGGCTGAATCAGGAACGATGAACTAATCATATTTACAAAAACAAGATAGGTTTAGTTCATACCAGCTTCTCTCATCTCACCCAGTCCATCATATATCGTCATTATTGCATTTCATTCGCACGACCGAACGGTGTGGATAATAATCATAGTGCATGTGCATTGGACTAAGCTAGAATATGCAAGGATTTAATACAAGGGAGAAGACAAGGTAATATGGGCTCTTGGTTAAATAATCAATAATGCATATGAGAGCCACTCAACATTTTCATCATGGTCTTCTCCTCTCGACCCCAAAGAATAAGAAAAGAAATAAAACTATTTACATGGGAAAGCTCCCAACAAGCAAAAGAAGAACGAGAAATATTTTTGGGTTTTCTTTTAAGTACTACTACTACAGTCATGGAAAGTAAACTAGCTAAAAGCTACAACTATTTTTTTGTTTTTTCTTAAGGTTTTTCAAACACACAAGAAGAAGGCTTAGAAAAGGAAACAAACTAGCATGGATAGTACAATGAAAAAGTATGAGCACCGACAACTAGAATGAGTGTGTGAACATGAATGTAATGTCGGTGAGAAATACATACTCCCCCAAGCTTAGGATTTTGGCCTAAGTTGGTCTATGCCCACGGATCGAAGCTACTCTCTCCGGTGTATTGAGGAGGGTCCTCAGGGTGCCACTGGTTGGCGATCTCCTCCGGATCGCACTGATAAACAAACTGTCGATAAGGGTCAAGTGGTGGCTCAGGATCAAACTCTGGGACTTGTGTCAGCCTCCACTATGCATAAATGGCCTCGGGTAAGATGAGGTACGTGCCTGAAAGTATGTTAAACAAACATGGTGCAGGCAAGGTAATAGTCTCACAGTGAGTTTTATGAAATATCAAATTATACTAAAGCATCTTCTGCTTATTTTTAACAATAAATTCATGTGCTACCATACTCTTATAATCTAGAAAAATAAGGGGCAGCAACTTTTCCTCTTTCTCATAATGCCTAATAGGTATCTCAAAGTGTTTAGCAAGGCGTGAAGCAAAGATGCCTCCAAAGATGGGTCCCTTTGTACGATTCAGATTTAATCGTTTAGCAACAATATCGCCTAAGCTGAAAGTTGTATCACGAAACAAAGCATGGCGCAAAATGACAAGATTAGGAGAACTACGATTTCCACTGTTCCCGCGACCAATTAAGCATCTACTAGCAAATATCGCAAAGTAACGTAGAACAGGAAAATTTATACTAGTAATTCTTGCATCGGAAACTTTCCTCGTTTCCCCTATAGCAATTCTATCAACAAATCCATCCACATCACTATGATGTGGTTCCTCGATGCTGCCCACAAAGGGTATCTTGCAGACCCGACAAAAATCATGGAGTGACATCTCCTTAACCTCATCAGATAAGTGAAACTCCACTGAAGGTGGTGATTTCTTAGCATGGAAATAAAAATTTTGCACGAAAATATTAGTGAGTAGGAGATACTGTTCACGCTGGTCGTGGAGGAAGTCGGTGAGGCCTGCATTCTCAGCCAAGTAATAAAAGTCATCATAAATTCCGACGGCTCTCAAGAACACATCACAAGGCCATTTGCACAGCCGAACCTACACAGTGTGAGGAAGATTGTATTTGGGCTTTTTATTCTCCTCATTCTGCTTATACTTTGAGCTTCGGCTTGAAGAGCTCCAAAACAATCTCTTCATAATTTTCTTTCTCTGAAAAATTGCTGAAATTTTTCAGTGACTCAAAATAAAAGTGAACCAAGCTCAACAAGATTGGTAGCAACTACTCCCACAAGTTCCTAGAGGCTATATCATGCATTAAAACTACTTTGGACCATATAAATTTGACATGCAAGCTCAAGAACAGGGTCACCTTAGCAGCCAAAAGTTTCCAATAAATAAATTACTAGAACAAAAACTAATTGGACCATTGGAGGAGTCACATACCGAAGAACAATCCCCCAAAACAGTTTTGTGAAAGGAGCTTTGAGCAAAGAGATCGAAAATGGCAGCAAGATGAGCTAGAACACGGGTTTAAGCTATGGGAGAATTTTTTCTGGAGGAAGACGAAGTGAGTGGGTGCTGGAATAAGTGGAGGGGGTCCACGTGGGGCCCACGAGCCAGGGGGCGCGCCCCAGGGGTGTGGGCATGCCCTATGCCCTCGTGGCCAAATGGTGGGGCCCCCTGGTATGTTCGTAGTGCCAGAAATTCTTAAATATTCTACCAAAAATCATATTTCATTTTCAGGACATTTGGAAATTTTTTATTTTTGGGGTATTTTTATTGCAAGGATAATTCAGAAAACAGACAGAAAATACTACTTTTGCTTTATTAAATCTAAATAACATAAAGTAAAAGGAGGGCACAAAGAGTTGTGCTTTCTAACTTCATCGATCTCGTGCTCATCAAAAGGAATCCACTAACAACGTTGATCAAGTATTGTTAACAAACTCTTTCCAAATAACATGAAACCAGAGAATTTTTGAGTAACATTAGGTCACCTCAACGGGGATATGCATGTCCCCAATGATAAGAATATCATATTTCTTATTGATAGTAGGAAGAGGGAATTCAAAACCTCCAATAGTAATCGTTGAAATTTTTCCAATAGAATTGATACTGTGGACTTGAGGTTGTTTCCTCGGAAAGTATACCGTATTCTCATTACCATTAACATGAAAAGTGACATTGCCTTTGTTGCAATCAATAACAGCCCCTACAGTATTCAAAAAGGGTCTACCAAGGATAATCGACATACTATCGTCCTCGGGAATATCAAGAATAACAAATTCCGTTAAAATAGTAGCGTTTGCAACCACAACAGGCACATCCTCACAAATACTGACAGGTAATGCAGTTGATTTATCGACCATTTGCAAAGATATTTCAGTAGGTGTCAACTTATTCAAATCAATTCTATGATATAAAGAGAGAGGCATAACACTAACACCGGCTCCAAGATCACATAAAGCAGTTTTAACATAGTTTCTTTTAATGGAGCATGGTATAGTTGCTACTCCTGGATCTCCTAGTTTCGTTGGTATTCCACCCTTTAAAAGTATAATTGTCAAGCATGGTGGAAATTTCAGCTTCCGGTATCTTTCTTTCATTTGTAACAATATCTTTCATATACTTAGCATAAGGATTCATTTTAAGCATATCAGTCAAATGCATACGCAAAATGATAGGTCTAATCATTTTAGCAAAGCGCTCAAAATCCTCATCATCCTTTTTCTTGGATGGTTTAGGAGGAAAAGGCATGGGTTTCTGAACCCATGGTTCTCTTTCTTTACTGTGCTTCCTAGCAACGAAGTCTCTATTATCATAGCGTTGATTCTTTGATTGTGGGTTATCAAGATCAATATAAGGTTCAATCTCTACATCATTGTTATTGCTAGGTTGAGCATCAACATGAACATCATCGTTATCACTAGGTTCATGTTCATTACCAGATTGTGTTTCAGCATCAGAAATAGAAATATCATTGGGATTCTCAGGTGTGTCAACAGGAGGTTCACTAGAAGCATGCAAAGTCCTATCATTTTTCTTTTTCTTCTTCTTAGAAGGACTAGGTGCATCAACATTAGTTCTCTAAGAATCTTGCTCAACTCTTTTAGGGTGGCCCTCAGGATACAAAGATTCCTGATTCATTCTACCCCCTCTAGTAATAACTCTAACAACATTATCATTTTTCATATTATTTAATTCATTGAGCAAATCATCTTGTGCTTTAAGCACTTGTTCTACCTGAGTGGTTACCATAGAAGCATGTTTACTAATAATTTTAAGGTCACCTTTAACTCTAGATATATAATCACTCAAGTGTTCAACCATATAAGCATTATGTTTCAATTGTCTACCAACATAAGCGTTGAAGTTTTCTTGTTTAACAATAAAATTATCAAACTCATCCAAGCATTGGCTAGCACACGTATTACGAGGAATATCACCTTCATCGAATCTATAGAAAGAATTTACCTTTACTACCTGTGTCGGGTTATTAAGACCATGCATTTCTTCAATAGGTGGTAAATTCTTAACATCTTTAGCTTTAATACCATTTTCTTTCATATATTTATTTGCCTCTTGCATATCTTCAGGACTGAGAAATAGAATACCCCTTTTCTTCGGAGTTGGCTTAGCAGTTGGTTCAGGAAGTGTCCAATCATTATCATTACTCAATATATTATTCAATAGCAATTCAGCTTGCTCAATGGTTCTTTCCCTGAAAACACAACCAGCACAACTATCCAGGTGGTCTCTGGAAGCATTGGTTAGTCCATTATAAAAGATATCACGTATTTCATTTTTCTTGAGAGGATGATCAGGCAAAGCATTAAGTAATCGGAGAAGCCTCCCCCAAGCTTGTGGGAGACTCTATTCCTAAATTTGCACAAATTATAAATTTCCTTAAGGCAGATAGCTTCTTATGAGCGGGGAAATATTTAGCAGAGAAGTAATAAATGATATCTTGGGGACTACACACACAACCAGGAGCAAGAGAATTAAACCATGTTTTAGCATCACCCTTTAATGAGAACGGAAATAACTTAAGGATATAGTAGTAACGAATTTTTTCCTCATGAGTGAATAGGGTGGCTATATCATTCAATTTAGTAAGATGTGCCACAACAGTTTCAGACTCATAGCCATAAAAAGGATCAAATTCAACCAAAGTAATTAACTCAGGTTCGACAGAGAAATCATAATCCTTACCAGAAATACATATAGGTGAAGTAGCAAAAGCAGGGTCATATTTCTAGCATTCAAAGTCTTTTCTTTCAGCTTAGCTAATAGTTTCTTAAGATCATATCTATCTTTGCAAGCAAAAATGTCTCTAGCAGTTTCTTCATCCATAACGTAACCCTCAGGCACATCAGGCAATTCATATCTAGGGGGAGAATCTTCATCATCACTTTCATCAATATTATCTGTTTCAATAATTTCATCCTCTCTAACCGTAGCAAGTTGTTCATCAAGAAATTCACCTAATGGCACGGTATTATCAAGCATAGAAGTAGTTTCATCATAAGCATCATGCATAGCAAAAGTGGCATCATCAATAACATGCGACATATCAGAATCAATAACAGGTGTAGGTGTCGCAAATTTACTCATAACAGAAGGTGAATCAAGTGAGAGCTAGATGGCAGTTCCTTACCTCCCCTCGTAGTTGATGGAAAAATCTTGGTTCTTTCATCTTTCAAGTTCCTCATAGTGATCAACAGATATAAATCCCAAGTGACTCAAAGAATAGAGCTATGCTCCTCGGCAACTACGCCAAAAAATAGTCCTGATAACCCACAAGTATAGGGGATCACAACAGTTTTCGAGGGTAGAGTATTCAACCCAAATTTATTGATTCGACATAAGGGGAGCCAAATAATATTCTCAAGTATTAGCAGTTGAGTTGTCAATTCAACCACACCTGAAAGACTTAATATCTACAACAAAATATTTAGTAGCAAAGTAGTATGGAAGTAACGGTAATGGTGGCAAAAGTAACAATAGTAGTTTTTGTAGCAATCGTAACAGTGGCAACGGAAACTAAGGGATATTAAGGCCTCCTTTTAAAAGAGTACCGGACCAAAGCATTAACACTTAGTGAATACATGAACTCCTCAAACTACGGTCATCACCGGGAGTGGTCTCGATTATTATCACTTCGGGGTTGCCGGATCATAACACATAGTAGGTGACTATTGACTTGCAAGATAGGATCAAGAACTCACATATATTCATGAAAACATAATAGGTTCAGATCTAAAATCATGGCACTCGGGCCCTAGTGACAAGCATTAAGCATAACAAAGTCATAGCAACATCAATCTTAGAACATAAGGGATACTAGCGATCAAACCCTAACAAAACTAACTTGATTACATGGTAAATCTCATCCAACCCATCACTGTCCAGCAAGCCTACGATGAGATTACTCACGCACGGCGGTGAGCATCATGAAATTGGTGATGGAGGATGGTTGATGATGATGATGGCGACGGACTCCCCTCTCCGGAGCCCCGAACGGACTCTAGATCAGCCCTCCCGAGTAAGATTAGGGCTTGGTGGTGGCTCCGTATCGTAAAAGGTGATGAATCCTTCTCTCTGATTTTTCCTCCCCTAAAGTGAATATATGGAGTTGGGGTTGAGGTTGGTGGAGTCCCAGGGGGCCCATGAGGCAGGGGGCGTGCCCTGCACCCTCGTGGACAGGGTGTGGGCCCCCTAATGCTGATTATTTCGCCAATATTTTTCATTAATTACAAAACGTGTCTCCATAGATTTTCAGGTCATTCCAAGAACTTTTATTTCTAGACAAAAATAACACCATGGCAGTTCTGCTGAAAACAGCGTCAGTCTGGGTTAGTTCCATTCAAATCATGCAAGTTAGAGTCCAAAACAACGACAAAAGTGTTTGGAAAAATAGATACGTTGGAGACGTATCGAGTGCTGATGTTGATCAGTAGGCATTGACGTGATATTTATATATAGTTCTTATTGCCAAATATAATTCACGACTTTACGGTTCTTTTGACGTGATATCAAGAGTTCTAGTTGACATTGCCGGATCACTGGTTTCGGCAAACCCTTGAGGTTCGAACACTGGGGTGCGGGCGAAGGTTTTCTCCCTATCGATCCACACCCTAGCTCTCTAAGGTTTTGCGAACAAACTCAACAAACTCACAACACAGAAAGACACAAGATTTATACTAGTTCGGGCCATCGTTGTGGTGTAAGACCGTACTCCAGTGTGGTGGTGGATTGCCTCTTGGGCTAATGATGAAAAGTACAAGGGGAAGAGCAGCCTCCTGAGGTTGAGGTGCTCTTGTGCTCTCTTTTCGTTGTTGTTGTGTGGCCGATTCCCTGTACTATGGTGGCTAGTTCTACTTATATAGGCCCTAGTCCTCTCCCCAAATATTGAGCAGGAAGGGAGCCAACAACGACCAATTCAAAACGGGACAACTAGTACAGGTTATCCTGACAAAAGGTGGTCTTCGCCTGCCAAAGGTTCTGGTGATGACGCTGTCTTGGGCTCCATGGTGACCTCCATCTTGTCGTCTTCTGGTCTTGGTCTCGTTGCACCAATATGGAAACCTTTGCTTGATGCCTCGGTACTCCGCGTCTGCGGTTGCCCCCTTGGCACCAAACGGGAAATAAGGACACTACGCGCTAGCGTCGGCCTGGTCCCGATCATCATGCGCACGTCATGAGGACCTCGCGAGGTTTGCCCTGGTGAGGCTGCTCTTGAGGAGGTCTTGTGTCATCCTCCTCGCAAGGCTTGGCGCCTCGCGAGGGTCTTGAATGCCTTGTCGATGAAGATGGGCCGTACAGACCTGCCAGCCCTGCCGTAGGCCGTAGGCAGGCAAGTCTGGGGATCCCCATTCCCAGAACACCGACAGTAGCCCTCGGGCCCTAGGCGTGCTCGTGCTTGGCTTCGAGGCGAAGACAAAGGATCAAGCGCGGAGTGCCACGGGCCCCAAAAGAATGCGGCCTCGATTGATGCGTGGCGGTTGATTGGACATGGGCGTCTCCGCTTCCCCATGCTGCCTCAGCAACTGCCCGACTCGAGAAGTCCCCCCGAGCTCTCGCTGCGCCCGGAGCAAGGCCGCAACGGCCGGCCGCTGCCGTCAGTGATCTGGATGGGGTTGGCGCCGGCCTCCCGCGGCCCACTGTTGATGATGGCATCGGCTGCGGGGCATGTAGATAGGATTCTCTTAAGTTCTCGTCCTTTGTTCCCTGCGAGGAATCAAGAAGTACCCCGTGGGGGCGTGTAAAGAGTTTGCAATGTCTTTTGCTGATATTATCCTAATTAAGGAAGCCTTGTGAGCGTGAGTCTTGTTTAGGCTCGGTCTTCCCTTTCCAACCTCGCAACAGCTTGTTGCTCTACGCTGACAGGTCCCGGTCCCCGGGCAACCTTCAGCCGTCGCTAGTATGCCAGGTCACGTGCCGTGGTCAAGGCCAGGAGGTGAGCGGCCCGAGTTCTAGTAAGAGCCCATGAGGCGCGATGCTCAGGGGTCCCCTTTAGCGCTCAAACAGCAAAGGGCGGCGACGTTGCCGCAACAGGGCTGCGGCGAGTGTGTCCCCTAGGTCCCAACGATTGGTTGATCTTAGCTCGTGACTTATCTTGGCGGTCCGAGTCGGTTCTTTGCGGCGCGCCAGACCTGTGCATGAACATCCGCAGCGTAGCTTGGTCAGGCCCATACGAGTCCTCCCCCTTTCAATGCTCTCCTTGTGCTCTACGTCCTCGGGTCCTGGCCCTCGAGCAAGCTCAGCCGCCGCTGGTATGCCAGGTCACATGCCGTGGTCAAGGCCAGGGGTGAGGGCTGGAGAGCCAGTAAGAGGTCCTGAGTCGCGATGCTCAGGAGCCCCCCTTTTAATGTGCAAGCGGATTACTTGGAAGAGGTGGGAGCTCGCGGTGCCGCCTGGTGCTATCCTCATGAGATTCCTGCGAGCCAGCACAAGGAAGAACATGATCTGCAGTTATGGTTGCCAGCCTGCCGCTGGTTGCTCCGCGAGGGGGTGAAGGCACTGAGGGCCTGGCGAGGTGACGTGTGTGGGGCGTGCCGCGAGCCAGAGCTTGGCCGCTCAGGTTTATCAATGTGGTAGGGACGGACCCATGCACCAGCACCGTGCTAGCGTGCGAAGGCCGCGTGGGAGGCGACGATTGAGCAGGTAGTAATCATAGGTAGATGAAACATGAGAGTAGCAGGCTTAATCAAGTGCATTAGGGATATGTGCCACTAGGTCAGGCCCGAGCGGCTTGGGGATGATGCAGCCCGAGGGGCGCCCCCAACAAGGTAAGCTAAAGACATAAAAAGGGATACATGCCACAGGGACAGACCCACGCGGCCTGGGAATGATGCAGCCCGAGGGGCGCTCCTAGCTAAATTAACTCGGAAAGATGTCACCTGGTCATGTTGGCGAAGGGGAGTTGGGGCAGCTGAAGGTGCACGACAAAGGGGTTGCTCCTCACGAGCCACCAGAGCCATGAGCCTCGGGAGGCTCTAGGGGCTCAGGTGGTTCCTTGAGGACCGTCTCCATTTCCATCTAGATGGCGTGGTGCCTTGCCTCCTGAGCTGCTAGGATGTGCCGCAAGTTGCGCTGGTAGGCGGACGATACACTCGCCAGGCCAAAGGGCATGGAGACGTAGTTGTGCGGTGGGCCCTCGCAGCATCCCACGCGCGAAGGCGAGAAAAGCTCCTGAGAAGCAGCCCTGTTGAGCCCTGGAACATCGATGCAAACACGCAGCCTGACATCCTCGTCTGGATGGGAAGCTGCATCTCGCGAGCGGCGGTCGCCGCGCATGGCCGTTGCGTCTTGCAACTCCTGGGTGGTCTTGGTGATGAACTCCTGAATGATGGACGATCCTTGCCCTGTGCCCTCCTGAGGGAAACGTGTTGCGAAGCACGCCTCCAAGTGGTGCCCGAGCGCCTCCCTCTTGATGTGGGCAAAGTCTGAGGCCTTCCAGAAGAAAGCCCCCCAGCCCTGCCCGAGAAGGGCGCTGGGCGCACCTTCCTATGCGATGGAGGGAGACACCCCTGGCTGTGGCGTCACCCTCCTGAGGTCCTGTGCGTCGCAGCTGCTTCTTCTTCTTGGGGATGGCCTCGGGAGGGCCCTCGCCCTTGCTGTCGGGGTCGTCGATTGCTGTAGCTTGGAAGGCACGCTCGAGGGAGCACACCACATCTCTTTCTTCACATGGGACCGTGATGATACCGCCGCTTCCCGGCATCTTGAGGACATTGTAGCCGTGATGTGTCACTGCCATAAACTTGGCCAGTGCTGGATACCCAAGGATGGCATTGTACGGCAGGCGGATGTGCGCAATGTCAAAGTCGATGAGCTCGGTGCGGTAGTTCTGGCGTTCCCCGAAGGTGACAGGGAGGCGGACCTGCCTATTGTTGTGGTGGAACCGTCGGTCACTCCTGAGAAAGGCTTGGTGGGCTGAAGCTGGTCATACGGCACTTGGAGGTTGTCGAACGTGTCGACGGACAGGATGTTGAGCCATGCGCCACCGTCGATGAGGGTCTTGGTTACTTGCGCGTTGCTGATGACTGGGGAGCAAAGCATCGGGAGGGTGCCAGCGGTAGCTGCGCACTTGAGCTCGTCTGCCGAGTTGAATTGATGGGGCACTGGGACCATTTGAGCGGGCGCGTGGCTTTGAGCTTGGGGAGGACTACATTCACTTCACGAGCAAACTGCTTGAAGATACGCTGCGAGGCTGGGGCCTGAGCTCTGCCCAAGATGCAGGCGATAACACGTGGTTCCTAGAAGCCCCCAACCCCCTCGTCCTGATGGTGTTCGTCATTCCTTCTTGGCGGTGGTGGCAACGGAGGGAGTCTGGCATTGCTTTGAGGATGATCCTCACAAGGCTGATCCCTTCAGGCGCCCTCGCGAGGATGATCCTGCCAGAGGTCCTCGCAAGGCCGGTCGCGCCACTCCTGGCGCAGGCCACGATCATCCCAGCGTCCGCCACCACGTCCTCCTCCTTGGTCGTAGCCCCGGTCGCCACGCACGGGGCATCGACCGAAGCGCCCTTCGCGAATGGCCCTGAGCTCTTGACAGTCACTGGTGTTGTGGGTGTTCAGGTTGTGAAGGCACAGAACGGATGGCTGCCCTTGGATGACTTTGTCTAGTCTCTGCCATGCTTGGTGTCTGGTTTCGCTATGAGCATGGATGCTCCGTTGCGCTTCACGTCCTTGGCCTTGGCTTTCTTCTCCTCTGGGTCCGTAGCAGGGAGCTCGAGGAGGGAGAGGCGCCCCTCCTCAACTCTAGCACACTTGCTCGCGATGTTGAATAGCTCTAGGGTCGTGCACACCTCTTCATGGATGGCGAGCTCCTCCTTCATCTTGACGTCGCAGACGCCATCAGAGAACGCATAGATGATGGCCTCATCGGTCACCTTGGGGATCTTGATCCGTGTGCTTTTGAAGCGCTGAATGTACTTTTGCAGAGTCTCTCCTGGTTGTTGCTTGACGTGGCGCAGGTAGCCCGCGACCGGGGGGTGGTCGCGAGTGCCCTGGAAGTTGGCGATGAAGCGGGTGCGCATTTCGTTCTAGGAGAAGATTGAACCCGGAGGCAGGTTCAGGAGCCAGGAGCAGGCGCCTTCCTTGAGAGCCATGGGAAACCAGTTCGCCATGAATTTCTCATCGCTGTTGGCCACTTCGATGCTCAGCTTGTAGAGCTGCAAGAACTCCTCCGGGTCGGGGTTGCTGTCGTAACAAGGAGGTAGATCTGTCTTGAACTTGCCCGGCCAGGCGACGCTATGTAGCTCAGGGGTGAAGGCGCGACAGCCAGCTGTGGTCACCGGGACCCGCCTTGGGGGTGGAGCTTGGTCTTGATGGGGTCCGTGCCCTGTCGCTACGGGTGGCGCGCGATCTTGCCGCAGCAGCCGGTCCCGGCGTGGTGCTGCGAGGAGCGGCGGAGCATTTTCTTGCGGCCGAGGGACTTCTTGATAACCTTCTTTCTTCATGCGCGGGCGCGGGACGCGACGGGTCGCGTCACGGAGCCGCGCATCTTGGCGCCAGGGCGCCGTCTTGGGGTGAGGTGGTGGAGGCGCTCCGTGAGCTACATCGCCCATAGCTGACAGAGGGCGAGGCGGAGAGAGGGACGACGCTGGGGAGCCCCCTGCGGCGCGGACAAGCTCGGCGATGCGGTCAAGCCAGTCCTCATAGAGGTCGTCGACCAGGCAGTAGCGCAGGAGCTCGTGCACCATGAGGAGCGCAGCCCGTGCATCCATGGGAGGGCAACGTGCATGGGAAGAAGAACCGGCCAGGGTCAGTGATGGAGTGGCGGTGCGGCCGTCCCGCCGCACCGAAGGATGCAGCGAGGATGCTTGCTGCTCGTTCCCCGCCGGGCCAGTGGCGGCGTTGGCAGAAAGCGACGGGGAACGACGAGGTGGCCCGCCAATGGGAGCCGTCTGAGCAACGTGGGCGACGAGGGCAGCCCGGCGCTCAGCACGAGCGCGGCGCGCGTCTGCCATGGAGACGACGAAGCAACAGAGCGCAGAGCGACGAAAACAAGCTTCGGCGCACCCCTACCTGGCGCGCCAAATGTCGGATCACGGGTTCCGGTAAACCCTTGAGGTTCGAACACTAGGGCGCACGTGAAGGTTTTCTCCCTATCGATCCACGCCCTAGCTCTCTAAGATCTTGCGAACGAACTCGACGAACTCACAACACAGAAAGACGCAAGATTTATACTGGTTCGGGCCACCGTTGTGGTGTAATACCCTACTCTAGGGGGCGTGCCCAGGGGGGCGTTCCCTGACCCTCGTGGACAGGGTGTGGGCCCCCTGATGCTGATTATTTCGCCAATATTTTTCATTAATTCCAAAACGTGTCTCCGTGGATTTTCAGGTCATTCCGAGACCTTTATTTATGCACAAAAATAACACCATGGCAGTTCTGCCAAAAACAACGTCAGTCCGGGTTAGTTCCATTCAAATCATGCAAGTTAGAGTCCAAAACAACGGAAAAAGTGTTTGGAAAAGTAGATACGTTGGAGACGTATCAAGCGCTGATGTTGATCAGTAGGCATTGACGTGATATTTATATATAGCTCTTATTACCAAATATAATTCATGACTTTACAGTTCTTTTGATGTGATATCAAGAGTTATAGTTGACATTGTCGGATCACGGGTTCTGGCAAACCCTTGAGGTTCGAACACTGGGGTGCGCGCGAAGGTTTTCTCCCTATCGATCCACGCCCTAGCTCTCTAAGATTTTGTGAAAGAACACAGAAAGACACAAGATTTATACTGGTTCGGGCCACCGTTGTGGTGTAATACCGTACTCCAGTGTGGTGGTGGATTGCCTTGGGCTAATGATGAGTAGTACAAGGGGAAGAGCAGCCTCCTGAGGTTGAGGTGCTCTTGTGCTCTCTTTTCAATGTTGTTGTGTGGCAGATTCCCTCTACTGTGGTGGCTAGTTCTACTTATTTAGGCCCTGGTCCTCTCCCCAAATATTGAGCGGGAAGGGAGCCAACAACGGCCAATTCGAAAGGGGACAGCTAGCACAGGTTATCTTGACAAAAGGTGGTCTTCGCCTACCCAAGGTTGTGATGATGACGCCGTGTTGGGCTTCATGGTTACCTCCGTCTTCCCATCCTTCTAGTCTTAGTCTCGTTGCACCAATATGGAAACCTTTGCTTGATGCCTTGGTACTCCGTGCCTGCGCTTGCCCCCTTGGCACCAAAGGGGAAACAAGGACATTGCGCGCGCTGGCGCCCGCCTGGTCCCGATCTTCATGGCTTACGTCACGAGGACCTCTTGAGGTTTGCCCTGCCTTGATCTCTCCACCCCTCGTGAGCCTGCCTGGCGAGGCCGCTCTTGAGGCGGTCTTGCATCGTCCGCCTCGCGAGGCTTGGCTCCTCGCGAGGGTCTTGAATGCCTTGTCGATGAAGATGGGCCATACAGACCTGCCAGCCCAGCCACGCTGTAGGCCGCAGGCAGGCAAGTCTGGGGACCCCCGTTCCCAGAACGCCGACAGACATATCCAGGATGGAGTTATATGATACGGGGAATTGTAGGGTGCGTCGCAAAACCAATGTTTAATATATCCAAAAGACCACAAAGTATTTAAATCTACACAAAGATCACGAAAATAAGTAAGCATACAGTCTGCGTTCTTGGTGAATAGCCATGCATCTAGACATATTGTTTGGTACACATGAATTTTCACAGCTTTGCTCAAGTCATCCAAATTCGATCACCGCCGTTGGACCTCACAACTAATAACAACCGTTTCCTTGCGCCAAACCTGTAATACAGCATGGCTGTTTATATATGTATTGAAAAGCCAGGATTATAAAATTGAAATAACGGGGAAATAAGAGACTATACAGGGACCTCCACCTATGATAAATAATATAATAAAGATACACTTTTGATATTGTGTGGTGGTCCAGTTTTGTGGCCACTTTGGGGTTGCATCATAAATATTTCTGTAATGTAGAACACTTGAGTGGAGTCTAGTTTTACACTGACGAAGTCACCAAGTCAGTGTGCAATATGTGTGCAGGAAAACAAAGCCGAGTTTAGATGTAGTACATGATTGATTACTAAACAGCAAAAGAATAATATACATAAGAAAACCAACAAAACAAAAAATAATGTCACATACAACAAAATTTGGCTACTTGCAAAGTCACAAATACAAGGCAATATTATTAATACTTGCCTTCTAGTATAATCATAATAAACTTCAATTGCAAACATCGAAAGATAGAGATATGTAGAAAGACACGACAGAGCACCAAATTACCTGTAGCATAAGAGTAAATCCTCTCACATATTTAAGAGCGGACTTCAGCCTGTAAGGACTTCCTCATAGATGATGTTCTTCATCGATGTCTGTAAGGACAAGGTAGGTCTTTTTCGCTTCTTAGATTTACCGGTTTGCTTCTTGGTATTCTCCTTCTTATTCTCCTTCTCAATGAGGATCTTTATATTTTTCTTCGCGGTGGCTCGAGACAATGCGACATAGAGTTGGCCATGGGAGAACACCGGATTAGGTAGGTACACGCCAACAATCAGAATCGTCTGTCCTTGAGCCTTGTTAATAGTCATAGCAAAGTTAAGCCTTACAGGAAATTGCCTCCTCTTAAACCTGAATGGAAACATGTCGTTATCAGACGGGCATAGGGATATTCAAGGAAGGAATACCCTCCTACCTGCATGTTGTCTGATCACGATTTCTGCATCGATGGCATTCCTCTCAAAACCTTGCACCACAAGCCTCGTCTCGTTACACAGACCATTAGCTGGATCATGTTCCTCACAAGTATGACAGGGCAGTTGAGCTTCAGTTTGAGTGCATGCAGAGGCAGACCGTTGGGAGTCAATCCATTTAGGAACTCGGTAGCATAGTAGCCATATGGGTCGTCTTCTGCATTGTCAAAGCTATGGTAGATTACTTCTTCTCCCCGAAAACTCTCTACCATGGGTATGTTTATCTTGTTGACGTTGTTGTTCATGGTGGATAGGATTGAGCGTGAAGTCATGTAATTCAGATCAGACATGTTGTCATCTAGTCTCGGGAACACATGGTCAATTAGGTTCTCCAGGTCGTCACCCTCAGTTGTAGATGACACACAAATATCTTCAGGGAGTCGTATGTTTCCTTGATCGTCAACTTCCTCGGTGCCATTGCCTACCCTTAGCAAGTAATCCGCAAACCAGGTGTCATCATGAGCCCTCATGTTGGTGACGAGACTTAGCAAGTGCATACCCGTGTAGAGATGTGAACTTCAGAGGGTTGCATCGATTATCTGACCCCGGGACCCCCTCCTGACGACCAGAAGCACCTGCCTGAAGTCCCCAGCAAACACAATTGTGTTTACTCCAAAGGGTCGGTCCTGTCTTCCCATGATGTCGCGCATGCTGTTGTTGAGTGCTTCGACCGCCTGTCGCTTAGTCATGGTGGCCTCATCCCATAGTATCAATGAGGCCATCCTCAGTAGCTTGGCGGTACAACTCTGCTTTGTGATGGTGCATGAGGTGCCACCGTTGCAGTTCAATGGGATCTTGAACCTCGAGTGGGCAGTCCTGCCTCCAGGCATGATAGAAGCACGACGCCTGATGTCACGGTAGCGATAGCGATGTTTCCCTCGCTTCGAACCTTGGCGAGCAGCGCCCTGTACATGAAGGTCTTCCATGTACCTCCCGGGCCATCAACAAAGAACACACACCCATCACCGCGTTCAACATCAGCTAGTATCTCATCGTATGCTTCCCTCTGCTCCAAGTTTAGTGACAATGCCAATTTAGTGTCGTTGATGTCAAAATCGACGTTGGATTCCTCGATCACTTCTCTGGCCTCGCCCTCGGTTGGGTCGAACGCATCGTCAACGCATGGAAGAGCGAAATCAGCTATGTCTTTGCCCATGGACTACAACATACCCCTAATGTCAAGCAACACCATCTGTTCCACCTCAATCGGGCACGTGTGTGATCGCCGATAGTCATCAGACATAGGCTCAAAGTGCCTATCCCGTAAACCACGCACGTCGCCTGGCTCATAGTGCACCAAAATTGTTGCGAAGAGCCTCCTGAGCGAACATGGCATCGCCCACTGCTCTGCCTCGGTAAGACAGTCGTCGAGCGTGTTATCTTCCTCGATGAGTCCCAACCTTTAGCCTTTCTAAAGCTCCCACATAGCCTACCGTCCACGGTGAGCAGGTCCTCATAGGATGTCTTGCCAGCAACATGGTTTAGCAGAGCACATAGATAGTACCGCTCCCCCTCAGTAGGATTGGCAGACACAATTCGACATATTTGATAACACTCCACCCACTCTTTCCAATACTTCTTACCCTTCTACCATGTGAACCTTCTAGGAAAATCCTTGTACAATATATTCCTAGCCCACGGGTGGTTTTGGTTAGCTTTGAAATACTCTGTCAACGTGGATTTGGAAGCTTTCGCAAAGGTGACTACGTCGATCAAGTGAGCTTGCTCATTGAATGCCCCCTGTGCATGTTCAGGGGATGAAGAGGCAACTATAGGACATGCAGGTCATTGGCACACAAGGGGAAGCCAAATATCCTCCACATCGCCTCTGGAGGAGTAACCCACCTCGCATCTACATATCTTTTGATCTCATCAATGTTACCATCGGCGTCGGGCTGGTCGATGCTGAAGGAAGCCCTATCATGGCCCTTGTATATGTACTTGTAAAGGTATTTGATGGCCTTTATGCTGGAGCAAACCTCAACGTTGATGTGGCAATTGAACATCCGCAGAAGGTAAGGGTTATATGACACAACCCATCTGTTGTCCAACATTTTACCCTGGACCTTAGCCTGCCGACCATCATCTCGACGATGATAAACTAGGTATGAGTCCATGCCCTGTGCCGTGTTCTCATTGAACGGCCACAGGTATCTGCACTTGCACTCGTTCTGTTGCATGCACACATTTTTGGGGTTGAGAACACCGCATGGTCCGTGCATCATATGCAAGGTTGTCAGAATCACGATTCTGTTATATGATTCTACGACTTTACGATCCAAGCTAACCCCTATGATTCTAAGATTTTAGTTCTTAGAATCTACGTTTCTATGATCCTGATAGTGAAGATTCTACGATTTGTGATCCTACCATCGAGGCTCCGATCCGATTCAAAATCATGATTCTGACAACCTTGATCATATGTTTCACCACCAAGGCGTGGAGTTTAGGATACTTCTGCTTGTCTGGGAGCTCGGCAAAAATGATTCGGTCGTACTGCTCCGGAATGACAAGCTTATAGGCAGAATCCATGATCAACAAAAAGTGTGCATGGGGGAGGCCCCTATTTTGGAACTCGACTACGTATACAGGTGCAACAACAACACCCAGGATATTCTTCTTGAACAACTTCTCTTTCATAGCCTCTAGCTTGCCATGGAACAGACGAGCCACAAGACCAGGTCGGTCTTGCGCTGTCTGACCAGGAAACAACTCATTCGTTATCTCTTCCCAGTTAGGGTTGCAGGTCATGGTCAAGAAGATTTCAGGCTTCCCATAGGTATGGACAATTTCCATGGCATCCATATGCCTCCGCTTCATGTCGCGGTCGCCACTTGGGTACGTTCCAGGGAGCACTATCCTTACTCCAACAACACTTGCCCGGGTCTTCCCAGATGTAATTGCATCAACAACTCCTTTATATAGGTTCGCACGTATCTTTGTCTGTTTCTTCCTGTACCATTTCAACCTACAACTCTCAATCTTGATGTACATGTCCACCCCCCCCCCCATTGCTGGAGCAATTGTGCTCCACGGAGTATGGGATTGAATATCCCAGGTCGTGTCTGCAGCATGTAACAGTAGTATTCTCTCACCGAGACGCATAACCTACTATTCCCCTCTGCACATGGATGAGTAACATGGATGTTAGGATTCATATGAGAACTGTACAATTAATCAAAACAACAAAATACGCATAAGGCTTACCTGCATCCTCCTCGTCATCATCATGTCACCTCTTGGTTGTTGCACAACCGGCCAAGGGACATCACGTTTAGGTAGTTTCGGGTGCCAACCGAGCTCCCCCCTTCGGTAGAACAATGGGTAAGATAGCGGGTCATATGAGTCAGCCGTCACATGTATACTGTGCCTCTGGTTGTCATTCCTGCAAAGTGTAATCCTACGATCGAACCTCTTTGCTAGGTCGGTGCCCTCCACCCAAATTGCAGCGACCTCAGATGATAGAGGTCTATTATACTTCCGTTGGTCTAGTCTCTGGTCAGTGTTGAGGTCTATCCTATAATCGTTGAGGTTGTCCTTGTGTGCACCCAAACTCCTAAACTGCTGGGAGTACGAGTTTTCCCTGAGTATGTCCACTAACTTTCTGATGACATCCTGGTCTAATTGCTCGGTGGTAGCCTTGAGATGGGTTAGGCCTGGGTCGTCATCGTAGAAGTACAACTATAGATGCTCCGGACGGGATGTTGGCCTGAAGTAATGAACGTTGTGGTAGATGGTGTCATGCGCCCGGAACATGTACACCCTAGACTTCATGTTTGTGTAGCTTTCATCGAGGCTGACGCCGAGGGTTGTGAAGGAGAAGTGGTCGTTGAGGAACCGTATGTTCTCCCAAAAATGCCTTGAGTCTGCATCCATGCTAGACCAAAGTCTCATTAGGTCTGGGATGGGCTTTGGTTGCTTCAGCTCGATGTGCCCACTGTGATACACTACAAAAAGAGACACATCCATGACATTTTGGGCCGAACGAATTTTTTTCCTATCATACTTATGACACTTCAATGACAATAATTGTGACAAAACCCAGTATCATCATAGATGTGGTGGGCTCCTACTTCTATGACAAAAAATCATGACAGAAAATGGGCTTTTCGTCCTGGGCGGGCCAGAGACACAGCTGCATGACATTCTTTGGGCCGTCCTTGACGGAAAAAACCATGGTAGAAGCGAGGGCGAGGAAAATATTAGGGAGTTCCCGGTTACGGTGGGTGGTCGTGGGCTGAGCGATGCACATTTCTCTCGTACGTACGCGCGTGTGTGCGAGGCATTGGGCTCTAACTGAACCCGAGCGAGGCGTTGGGCTCTAACTGAACCCGAGCGATTGGACTGCAGGCTACGCGTTATTGAACCCGAGCGATCGGTCGATCCCTTGCTGTTAACTAAACCCGAGTGATTCTTTCGCTACTTCTACTAACTGAAGCCGATCGAACGCTGCTGCCTCCTTCCCCTGATGAACAATGAGCATTGTTGAGGGGTCTGGATGAACAGTTCCCGGTGGGGGGTTGGATGAATAGGACATCGTGGTAGTAGAGGCCGTTGCCGCTGGATGAACAGTACCCCGATCGATCGAGCCAGTGGATGAACAGGACCCCGTGGAGGGCTGGATGAACAGGACCCCATGGAGGGCTGGTTGAACAGTATCCGGTGTAGGGCTGGTTGAACAGTAGCCAATGGAGGGCTGGATGAACAATAGCCCATGGAGGGGTGGTTGAACAGGACCCCGTGGAGAGGGCTAGCTGAACAGTAGCCGGTGGAGGAGCGCGTGGTGGAGGCTGGATGAACAGGAGCCCGTGGATGAATAGTCGCAGGTGGAGGATGGAGGAGGTCGACGGTGGATGAACATGAGCCCGTGGAGGTAGTCAATGGTGGATGAACAGTAGCCCGTGGAGGCAGTCGACGGTGGAGATGAACAATATCCCATGGTGTCCCGTTTTGCGGTACGCCACACCCCTCTCGATGAACAGGACCCCCATTTCGACCGTAGCGCTCCAACACAAGTCCATTTCCTCCGTTTTGCGGTACGCCACACCCCTCCCGATCAACAGGACCCCATTTCGACTGTAGGAGGTCCGTTTCCTCTATTTTTGCGGTACGCCGGACCCCTCCTGATGAATAGGGTCCCGTTTCGACCGTGGCCGTTGAACACAAGGTCGTTTCCCCCATTTAGTGGTACGCCAGGCCTCGTTTCCATCGACTATTCCATCCAAGCCGGTTGGCTCCCGATGAGCAGCACGCGTTCCATTGCTTCTCGATGAACATGACGCATTCCGTTGCCTCCCCATGAATACGACGACATCGCAGTTTCTCCGTTCTGACCCAGCCATGTACACGAGCCCTGGCCATATGTATGCGTGAGTAGGCGTTCGAGACCTCGCTTGTATGTACGTACGTGACTGTATTTTCTTTCTTGCACCCTAGCCGTTGTACGTACGTGTACATGCTACGTGCGCGCCTCTACTATGACACGTGCGCGCCTCTACTATGACACGTGCCCTTCCTTACACGGCCACGGTTCATCGCTGCAGCCTGCAGACAGACAGATCATATGCACGTACACGTTCGCGACCAAAATGACAACGCTACATAGTGAGGGGTGAGGGAGTCCTGGATTAGGGGGTCCTCGGACAGCCAGATTATATGCTTTGGCCGGACTATTTATATGAAGATACAAGATTGAAGACTCCGTCCCGTATCCGGGTGGGACTCTTCTTTGCGTGGAAGGCAAGCTTGGCAGTTCGGATATCGAGATCTCCTCCCTTGTAACTGACTTTGTGTAACCCTAGCCCCCTCCAGTGTCTATATAAACCGGATGGTTTAGTCTGTAGGACAACAACAATCATAATCATAGGCTAGCTTCTAGCGTTTAGCCTCTGCGATCTCGTGGTAGATCAACTTTGTAATACTCATATCATCAAGATCAATCAAGCAGGACGTAGGGTATTACCTCCATCGAGAGGGCCCGAACCTGGGTAAACATTGTGTCCCCCACCTCCTATTACCATCCGCCTTAGACACACAGTTCGGGACCCCCTACCCGAGATCCGCCGGTTTTGATACCGACATTGGTGCTTTCATTGAGAGTTCCACTTTGTCGTCCCCATAAGTCTTGATGGCTCCTTCGATCATCGGCAACGATGCGATCCAGGGTGAGGTTTTTCTCCCCGGACAGATCTTCGTATCCGGTGGCTTCGTACTGCGGACCAACTCGCTTGGCCGTCTGGAGCAGATCGAGAGCTACGCCCCTGGCCATCAGGTCAGGTTTGGAAGCTTAAACTACATTGCCGACATCCGCGGAGACTTGGTATTCGACGGATTCGATCCCATGTCAGGTGCGCCGCACAGTCTCGACGAGCATGACTTAGCTCTGCCATCAGGTGATGTCTGGGAGATCACACATGTGGCTACTCCACCCCTCGATCCGGAGCAGATCATGCCATCCGAGGACGGGTGGATAGACCCCGCCACAGAGGATGCACACTCAGCAGTGATAGAGCCGAATACTAACTTCACCCCCTATGAGACCTGTGTTGCCGGACCCTTGGATTCATCCCTGGCCACAGGCTCTGAACCACCCGCGTCCGTGCCTATCGAATCTGGTTGGGCACCGATCATGGAGTTTACCTCCACGGATATCTTTCAGCACTCGCCCTTGGGCGACGCGCTAAAGTCATTGAGGTCTCTCTCCATGTCAAGAGACCCTCGGCTGAACTATGTCCGGCATGAGTGGGAAGCGGACGATGAAGAAATTCATTGCCCACCCACCACCCACTTAATAGCCACTGTCGACGACTTAACCGACATGCTTGATTTCGGCTCTGAAGACATCGACGGTATGGACGACGATGCAGGAGAGGAACAGGAACCACCGCCCACAGGGTGCTGGACAACCACTTCATCACACGATATATACATGGTGGATACACCCAAAGAAAACAATGACGAGGAACGGAAGGATGCAGCGAAGGGTAAACCCATCGAGAATCAACCAAAGCGATGATGTAGGCGCCGCTCCAAATGCCACCTCGGCAAAAACATCGATAACAGTGCAGGAAAGAATAATACCGCGGTCGACTCCAAAGCAAATGATGACCACATGGACCCAGCAATAGAGCAGGATGAACCAGCGGACGCCGAACATAGTACAGAGCCGTTGCCCGATCATGGTGACGCCGAGGGTAAAGCTCACCAACTTGTCTCCGAAGAGGAGAACAGTCCGGACGACGATGCACACATCATCCCGGGAAGGCACTTGGAGCAAGAGAACCTCCAGAGAAGGCTTATTGCCACCGCGAGGAGTCTAAAGAAGCAGAAGCAAAGGCCCAAGGCTGCTCAAAATACACTCAACAGTAGATGGAACAAAGTGCTCGACACTAAAGAAAAGTGTGAGGGCAGCCGCCACACAAAGAGCTACCAAAAGCGCAAGCTGCTGCCCGAATTCGATGACGAGGCCTCAGAGCCTATAAAGTCGAAAAATAAAACGGCCGATCAGCTGGATCGACCACCCCATGGCCATGATAGGGCGGCTAACGATGTCGCACATAAGTCAACACACGATTTACGTGAGGACTTGCACCAAAAAGCCGGTATGACAAGATCCATCTACGAATCTAGGAAGCACGCTCCGACGCAGAATCAAAACTAAACACCACAACCATCAAAATGCCATGACACATCCAAATACAGGGGTGCCGTGCACCCCCTATGCTTCACCGATGAGGTTCTAGATCACGGATTCCTAGAAGGATTTAAACCAGTGAACATAGGGCATATGACGAAACGACAGACCCTGCGGTTTGGATTGAGGACTTTATCCTTCATATCCACATGGCTCGCGGAGATGATCTCCACGCTATCAAATACTTGCCCCTCAAGTTGAAAGGACCATCTTGGCACTGGCTGAAGAGCCTCCCCAAAAACTCAAAGTTGGGAGGAGCTTGAGGATGCTTTTAGGGCTAATTTCCAAGGGACCTGTGTCCGACCTCCGGATGCAGATGATTTAAGTCATATAATTCAACAGCCCGGAGAGTCAACCCCAAAGCTTTGGAACAGATTTCTCACTAAGAAGAATCAAATTGTCGACTGCCCGGACGCTGAAGCCTTAGAGGTAGCAGAGATGGACTGTCCAGCCTAAACAAGATTCTAGACAAATTATGTCAGATTCATGGAACCTCCGATAAACTGGCAAATCACACCAACAGAGAATGCTGGGTCTTCAAGCAGGCCGACAAGCTAAACGCCAAACACGAGGGGAGGGAGACACCAAGCGAAGACGAGGATGAGCCTCGCCAGCCGAACATTGGGGGACAGAAAAAATTCCTACCAGAGGTCAAAATAGTGAACAGGATTCACGTAACGAAGAGGAGGAGCAAACGCGCACTCCAAGACATATGCACTGTGGAGCCCGTCACCCCCAAGTTCAACCCCTGGTCGGCCTTCCCGATCACTTTTGATTGCAGGGATCACCCGACTATTATCCGGCATGGAGGATCGGCTGCCTTGGTATTGGACCCAATAATTGACGGATACCATCTCACCCGAGTCCGTATGGACGGTGGCAGTAGTATTAATCTAATATATCAGGACATAGTCCGCAAAATGGGGATAGACCCGACAAGAATCAGCCAAAGCAATAGTACCTTTGAAGGAGTAATACCAGGCCCAGAGGCCCGCTGCACGGGCTCTCTAGTACTAGAGGTTGTATTCAGTTCTCCCGACAACTTCCGAAGTAAAAAATTAACCTTCGACATCGCTCCATCCCGAAGAGGCTATGAAGCACTACTTGGAAGAACGACTTTCGCCCGTTTTAATGCAATACCGCATTACGCTTATCTTAAGCTTAAGATGCCCGATCCACGTGGCATCATCATAGTTAGCAGAAACACAGAACATTCCTTACGTGTGGAAGAACGTGTGGCGGCTTTAGCAGCCGAACACTGAGCGCCCCCTCCAACCAGAGTAAACGATAGGTCATCAAGACCGCGGACACGGCTAGATGAGTCCGGAGCACAACTAGCTGTAACAGCTCAGATAAACCCAAGACTAGGTCGATGGATATACCCCCATAGGTGGCGCTAGGGGCTTCCCACATGTAAAAAGGACTACAGTTCGGCATGATCTTATTTAGATTGCATTTCAAAGGTTTATTAAGAATAACCAATTTTTCGCACGAAAACTTTCACCTGGGCTTTTCTCTCTTACAAATGATCATCGTGCTACACCCTTCCAGGATACGGCACAACGGAGACACAGGCGCAGACGTGTAGCAGGGCCCCGTGCAAAGGTTTCTTTTTAGATTAAGACCCTGTGTAAACCTTTTTTACTGTCTCTTGTTGCTTCACCCCTCAGGATACTCAACATAACCAAGAGGGATGCTGGCGTTATTGACATTTCATCACGTCAGACAAATGCACGTACCTAGAAATTCAGGCCTTATTATCGAGGGTGTTACTCAGCCCAGTATACGTTGTAAAGACCGAATGCCTTAGGGAGTGTTCGGCGTCGCGAGTTTGGCCTTATATGTACCAGCTCCGAATCATGTCTTTGGTCAATAGTTGGGTTTGCCCGGCTCCCGTGTTTTTCTACCTTACGTTCCGCTCTATCGGCTAAGGTGGCACCGGGAGAACTACTGCAGTTGTGCCCTGGTTCATCTGGACGAGCACCTCAGTAGAGAAAGCTGAAAACTGACTGTCATGATAAAGCACGAGAGACTGGTCAACCACTCGAGGAGTCAGCGGAACCTTCATGATTCCTCCGCATTAACGAAGGACCGGTTTCCCGGTCATGTACGTATGCGCACCGCATTTGGATAAGCGCGGAAGTACCAGGGGCTATATAGTAGCCCCACTATCAAACTCCCATGGCTAAGTGAAAGTGTTAAAGCAATATAGTCTGATTGCCTTGTTCGCTGTGCTATCACCTCCTTAATGGACCAAGACGTTGGATCAAGTGTGAGTACGTGCTTTTTCGAACACCCCCGCATTATATGCGTGGGGGCTGAAGCCCATGACTGCAAACTTTCAGGTTATATACATACATATAACGGCCGCACAGGAGGCATCATAATACTTTCAGGCAAAAGTATAAACACAGCCTTTTATAAGCCAAATAGCATTGTTTTTACAAATTGGGATACATGTCACTCAAACATGATACTCTTCGAGCACTGAGCCTCTATTAAACGAGCGCCTTCTAGGACTTCTTCAAAATAATGCTCGGACGAGACCTGTCCTATGGCCGGACCATGGGTTGGAATAGCGGTGGCATCCTTCTCTGCCCAGTATGTCTTTACACGGGTGATAACCCACAAGTATAGGGGATCGCAACAACTTTCGAGTGTAGAGTATTCAACCCAAATTTATTGATTCGACACAAGGGGAGCCAAAGAATATTCTTAAGTATTAGCAGCTGAGTTGTCAATTCAACCACACCTGGAAACTTAATATCTGCAGCAAAGTGTTTAGTAGCAAAGTAATATGATAGTGATGGTAACGGTAACAAAAGAGTAACGAAAGCAAAGTAATGTTTTTGGTATTTTGTAGTGATTGCAACAATAGCAACAGGAAAGTAAATAAGCGTAAACCAGTATATGGAAAGCTCGTAGGCATTGGATCAATGATGGATAATTATGTCAGATGCGGTTCATCATGTAACAATCATAACATAGGGTGACACAGAACTAGCTCCAATTCGTCAATGTAATGTAGGCATGTATTACGAATATAGTCATAAGTGCTTATGGAAAAGAACTTGCATGACATCTTTTGTCCTACCCTCCCGTGGCAGCGGGGTCCTAATGGAAACTAAGGGATATTAAGGCCTCCTTTTAATAGAGAATCGGAACAAAGCATTAGCACATAGTGAATACATGAACTCCTCAAACTACGGTCATCACCGGTAAGTATCCCGATTATTGTCACTTCGGGGTTAACGGATCACAACACATAATAGGTAACTATATACTTGCAAGATAGGATCTAGAACTCTCATATATTGATGAAAACATAATAGGTTCAGATGTGAAATCATGGCACTCGGGCCCTAGTGACAAGTATTAAGCATAGAAAAGTCATAGCAACATCAATCTCAGAACATAGTGGATACTAGGGATCAAACCCTAACAAAACTAACTCGATTACATGATAAATCTCATCCAACACATCACCGTCCAGCAAGCCTATGATGGAATTACTCACGCACGGCGGTGAACATCATGAAATTGGTGATGGAGGATGGTTGATGATGACGACAGCGACGAATTCCCCTCTTCGGAGCCCCGAACGGACTCCAAATCAGCCCTCCCGAGAGGTTTTAGGGCTTGGCGGCGGCTCCGTATCGTAAAACATGATGATTTCTTCTCCCCGATATTTTTTCTCCCCGAAAGCAGTTATATAGAGTTGGAGTTGGAGCCGGGAGGTCTCCAGGGGGCCCACGAGGTGGTGGCGCACCCTGGGGGGGGGCGCCCCCCACCCTCGTGAGAAGGGTGTGGGCCCCCTGGTCTTCATCTTTGGCGATGATTTTTTATTATTTATTGTAAGATATTCAGTGGAGTTTCAGGTCATTCCGAGAACTTTTGTTTTCTGCACATAAAACAACATCATGGCAATTCTGCTGAAAATAGCGTCAGTCCGGGTTAGTTCCATTCAAATCATACAAGTTAGAGTCCAAAACAAGGGCAAAAGTGTTTGGAAAAGTAGATACGTTGGAGACATATCAACGGGCAAGAGCCATTCGCGCACCCTCTACGCACGCCGACCTCTTTACAACGTTGATATGCGGCACAACACCAAGGAATCATTGCACTAAACCAAAATAACTATTCGGCCTCGGTCCTTCCGGCCAAAGATGATCCATGACAGACCTCATGGCAAGCCTGGACAACCTATGGAGCTCAGCCCACTCGGCCATTTGCTCATTTAACAGCAGTGGACGCGTTGGAGCACTGAACTGCGACCAGAACAACTTTTCCACTTCGTGAACTTTTTGATCATTGAAAAACTCCGTCGCATCAGCAGCACTCATTGCCAGGTCCGAATACGCGTCTGCAGCACTCCATAATTGATCTAGAGGGGCATACTTCGGATCTTCGAACTTCGTCCGCAACAAAAAGGGCTTCCAATCCGTGATATCTCCGGCTTGACGAAGCTCCTCCTTCGCCGCTCTGATTTTAGAGTGGGTCTCCTTGGCTGCTACCAAGCTTTTCTCCAGGTCCGCCGCTTTTGCTTGGCTTTCCTTTTCAAGAAGCTCATACCGGTCGGCGACATCCTTCAACTCAATAGCCATCTTGGCTATTTTATCTTCGCTTTGGCAACGAGCAGCATGTTCGGCTCTTAACTCTTCGTCCGCCTTTAGGGCGGTCGCATCACTCCTCCTGCCTTGTTCCTTGGCTTGGGCAAGTTCCGCCCGAAGGGTCTCCATGGCGGTAGCTCCATCTGCAGTCACAACATATTATAGATACTAGCATCATGCTCCTCTTAATATTTGTTGACCACCCGAAAATACATACCCTGTGCCTCGTCAAGCCGCTTGTTCACAAGCGCAATGTCAGCATCTGCTGCGTCAAGTTGCCGGCTATGTCCGGCAAATTCAGCAGTCCGACCAGCCAACGGACTGTCAACCGCCTGCACATGAAAGCAGCGCGATCATTACCTGGGACTACGATCCTCTGTTTGCCGCCTCCGAACAGCAACCAGAGTCTCAGGGGATACTATTTGTATAGAGCACACTTAGCGTGTGCGGTACCATCAAAAATTTTATATATTACTTTGCATACCTCAAAGCTTCTTAGCAGGCTCGTAAAAGCTTCATAAAACCCACTTTTGGCAGATGCGATCCTCTCAACCACCGTACGCATTAAAGTATGATGCTCCTCCGAGATAGCCATGTCGGCGTTCTGGGAACGGGGGTCCCCAGACTTGCCTGCCTGTGGCCTGCGGCATGGCTCAAGTGGGGGCCCAACGCGGCCCATCTTCATCAGCTCAAGCTCAAGACCCTCGTGAGGGGCCAAGTCTCGCGGGGCGGACGACAGGAAGCTTCCTCAAGAGCGGCCTCATCAGGCAGGTTCATGAGGAGGCGGAGAGATCAATGCAAGGGTACCTCGCGAGGAGGCGCAAGGTCCTTGTTTCCCGTTTGGTGTAAAAGGGGCAAGCACAGGCCAAGGTATCAGGCAAAGGTTACCATTCCGGTGCAACGAGACCAAGACCAGCCGGACGGCAGAACGGAGGTCACTGTGGAGCCCAAGACGGCGTCATCACTGGTGCTTTTGGCAGCCGAAGACCACCTTTGGTCAGGATAACTTGTACTAGATCTTCCCCTTCAAAATGGCAAAGTGTTGGCGCCCTTCCTGCTCAATTATTCGGGGAGAGGCCAAGGGCCTCTATAAATAGAGCTAGCCTCCACAAGGAGAAAAGAGACGGGCAGACAGACATCGAGAAATCTGGTAGAACCCTAGCAGAGAGAAGGGGAGGCGACGGAACTCATCCTAGCAGTTCATCGCACCAGCTCAAGAACACCTCTCGCTAGGCTGTTCTTCCCTTGTACTACTCATCATCAGCCCAGAGGCAATCCACCACACCACACACTGGAGTAGGGTATTACACCACAACGGTGGCCCGAACCAGTATAATCCTCGTGTCTCTTGTGTTGTTCATCATTTTCATCTTAGTTCGCATGAGAGGATTGGACATAGATCGGTAGGGGAGAGATCTCCGTGTGCACCCCAGTGTTCGAACCTCAAGGGTCTGTCGGAACCCGAAATCCGACATTTGGTGCGCCAGGTAGGGGTGCGCCGGAATCTTTATTCTGCTGTTCGTGTGTGATCTTCCGTCGTGTCCATGGCTGACGCTCGCCGGGCTTGTGCCGAGCGCCGGGCTGCTCGCGCCACTCGCGTCGCCCAGACGGTGCCCGTCGGCGGCCCCCCTCGTCATTCCCTGTCGCCCGCTGCCAATGCCGCCACCGGCCCGGCGGGGAATGAGCAGCAGGCCTCGTCCCAGCATCCTTTGGTGCGACAGGATGGCCGCACCGCCACCCCATCGCTAACTCCAGCTGGCTCGTCATCCCACGCCCGTCGCGCACCCATGGATGTGCACGCCTCACTGCTTTTGGCGCGGGAGCTCCTGCACTATCGCCCCATCGACGACCTCTACGAGGACTGGCTCGCCTGCATCACCGAGCTCGTCAGTGCCGCAGGGGGCTCCCCCTTGCGGTCCCTCTCGCTGCCTCGCCCTCCATCCCATGCAGGGGGCGAGGATCAGGAGGTGCCTCCGCCGCCTCCTTCCCAAGAAGGTGCCTTGGCTCCAAGGCGTGCAGCCCCAGGGCGGGGCCCTCCACGTCCGGTGCCTGTGCAGCAAGAAGGGAGCTGCCAAGAGATCCCACGTCCCCGGGAAGGTGCTCGCGCGCTCCCAGCGCCGGCACGCCAAGATCGCGCCCGAGCGCCTCCACGACGAGACCCCGCGCTGCTCCCAGTGGTGGCGCGTGGTGACCCACAAGAACAAGTCCAGCACCAGCAAAGGGCGCCGGTGGCCACGGCGGGCTGCCTCGCCTTCACCCCCGAGCTGCGCGGTGTCACATGGCCAGGCAAGTTCAAGCCTGACCTCCCTCCCCACTACGATGGCACAGTGGACCGCACGGAGTTCCTGCAGCTCTACGGGCTGGGCATCGTAGCCGCCAACGGAGACGAAAAGGTCATGGCGAATTGGTTCCCCATGGCGCTCAAGGACGGCGCCCGCACCTGTTTCCTGAACCTAGCTCCCGGCACGATCTCCTCCTGGAGCGAGATGCGCACCCGCTTCATCGCCAACTTCCAGGGCACTCGCGACCGGCCCCGGCCATGAGTGACCTGCGCCGCATCAAGCAACAGCCGGGATAAACCCTGCAGAAGTACATCCAGCGCTTCAACTACGCTCACCTCAAGATCCCCAAGGTGACTGAAGAAGCTATCATCTCAGCCTTCTCCGACGGCGTGCGCGATGTCAAGATGAAGGAAGAGCTAGCAATCCATGAAGACCTGTGCACATCCCTGGAGCTGTTCAACTTTGCGACCAAGTGCGCCAGGGCTGAGGAAGGGCGCCTCTCCCTCCTCGAGCTCCCGGCAGCCGACTCGAAAGAAAAGAAGCTCAAGGCCAAAGACGTGAAGCGCAAGGGGGCTGTCGTGCTAGCAGCAGAACCGGACACCAAGCGAGGCAGGGACCATCCCGAGTCATCCAAGGGCGGACGGTACTGCGTGTACCACGACCTCCACACCCACAACACCAACGAATGTCAAGAGCTCAGAGCCGTGCGAGATGGGCGAATCGGCCGATGCCCAGAGCGCAACGATAGGGGCTATGGCCGAGGAGGAGGAAGAGGCGGCGGACGATGGGAAGACCATGGCCTTCGCCAGGGATGGCATGACCGCCCTCGCGAGGACCGCTGGCAGGACCAGCCTCGCGAGGAAGGCTGGAGGGACCAGCCTCGTGAGGGCCACCCGCACGAAAATGCAGGCCTCCCTCCTCTACCGCCTCCACCAAGGAGGAACAAAGACCAACACCAAGACGATGGGGCTGGGGGCTTCCAAGAGCCGCGTGCAATTGCTTGCATCTTGGGTGGCACCCAGGCCCCAGCCTCACAGCGCATCTTCAAGCAGTTTGCTCGCGAGGTGAATGCAGTCCTTCCCAAGCTTGAGGCCACGCGCCCTCTCAGGTGGTCTTCGTGCGCGATCACATTCAGTTCCGCAGACCAGCTCAAGTGTGCGGCAACGGTCGGAGTCCTCCCGATGCTTTGCTCCCCAGTCATCAGCAACGTGCAGGTCACCAGGACCCTCATCGATGGCGGGGCAGGACTCAACGTCTTGTCCGTCGAGACGTTCGACAATCTCCAAGTGTCGTACGACCAGCTTCAGCCGACCAAGCCTTTCTCAGGAGTCACCGATGGTTCCACTGTTCCAATTGGGCAGGTTCGCCTTCTGGTCACCTTCGGGCAACGCAACAACTACCGCACCGAGCTCATCGACTTCGACGTCGCTCACATCCGCCTGTCGTACAACACCATCCTCGGGTACCCAGCCCTAGCCAAGTTTATGGCAGTGACTCACCATGGTTACAATGTCCTCAAGATGCCAGGAAGCGGTGGAGTCATCACCGTACCCTGTGAAGAAAGGGATGCAGTGTGCTTGCTTGAGCGTGCGTTCCAAGCCGCAGCAATCGAAGACCCAGATCACGGGAGCGGGAGGCCTCCCGAGGCGACCCTCAAGAAGAAGAAGACCTCACCTGGCCCGAGCCACAAGGAGGCAGGCACCTCCGGAGGTATTGCGTCAGGATTCGCGCCCGATCAGGGAGCGCCACCCTCTCACGCATAGGAAGGCAAGCCCAGCGCCCTTCTCAAGCAGGGCTCGGGGGCTCTCTCCTGGAGAGCCGCCGACCTTGCCAAGGCCGTGGGGGAGGCGCTCGGGCACCACTTAGAGGGGTGCTTTCAAGCACGCTTCCCTCTGGAAGGTACAAGTCAAAGGAGACCAAACCCTCAGGAGTTCATCACAAGGAACACCCATGAGCTATAAGAGTCCAAAGTCATGCGCAGCAGCCGCCGCTTACCTGCCGTGGCCCCACATCCAGGCGAGGATGGAGGACTGCGCGTCTCCGTCGAGGTACCAGGGCTCAACCGAGCTGCGTCCCAGGAGCGCCTATGGCCTTCGGCCGTAGGGCGCTGCGAGGGACCACCTCATAGCTAAGTTCGCAAGCCCTTCGGCCTGCCGGGCGTGGTCGTCGCACATCAGCACCTGTTGAGGAGCATTCTGGAGGCTCGGGAGGTCAGGCATCACGCAGTCCTGGCGGAGGTGGCGATGGTCTCCGAAGACCTGCACGTGCCACCGGAGCCTCCCGAGGCCCTGGACCCGGGGGCTCATGAGGGCCGACGTATTCACCGCGCATCGCTCACTTCCTCAGCATCACTTCATCTTCAACAGCACCAGGTGACATCTTTTAGAGTTCTACTTTCAGCTGGGAGCGCCCACAGGGCTGCACAATTCCCAGGCCGCGTGGGTCCGTCCCCGCGGCATGTATCCATTTCGGTTATGCTCTTTATTTACCTTGTTGGGGCGCCCCTCGAGCTGCATCATCCCCATGCCGCTCGGGCCCGACCCAGCGGCCATTGCTTTTCCAGCATTTACCTTAGGGTGAAGTTGTTCTTTCGCGCTTAATCTTATTCCCATAATTATCACCTACTGCTTGTCGTCATGCAAAGCGCTTGCACGTTAAAAGGGGGCGCTTGAGCATCGCGACTCATGGGCTCTCACTGGCTCTCCAGCCCTCACCCCCTGGCCTTGACCCACGGCATCGCGACCTGTCATACCAGCGGCGGCTGAGCTCGCTCGAGGGCCGGGACCTGAGGACGTAGAGCATTTGCATTCTAACAACCCTACAGGAACACACCAATTGATAAAGGCCCAGGGCCAGGCGCAACCCGCCTTGAGGTAGGGCCTCATGAGTCCCGCGCTGGCTCATAGGTGCCAAGATACACCTCTCCTAGCCCTACCGTGCCGGCCACGTGTCAGGGCGAGGCTGTACACGCCCCGGGGGCTCCTCCCAGAGGGGAGCCCCCTCCCACGCACCAGTGGAAGCACCATGCTGCATGCTGGCTGACAACACTGCCGAGGAGCGGCTATGCCCGTACACATACGGAAGCGCTATGCTCCACGCTGGTGATAAACAACTAAGGGCGGCCCACGGTCGTACCAACCTCAGGGAGCCCAGAGCTCAGTGTCCAGCACCATCGCAACGCCTCCCCTCGAGTGTGCCGCACGAGGGGGCTGGACACGGGGGCTACGGCCGGGCCTCACCCGAGCGCATGCCACCCAGCCAGGTCCCATGGACCTGGTCGTCGCGCACCACTCCCCGAGCGGAGCCAAGGTACGAAACCCGTTTGAGCGTCAAGGGGGACTCCTGAGCATCGCGACTCAGGAGCCTAACTTGCCACGTAGCCCCTCACTCCTTAGTCCCGTCCATGGTTTCCGGTCAGGGCTAATGCTGGGTGAGGTACGCGCGGGGCCGGGCCCTGCCGACGTAGAACAGTCAATCCACTTCTCGCTCCCCCCTTCCCTACTTGTTGCTCGCGCGTCAAGGGGACTCCTGAGCATCGCGACTCAGGAGCCTAACTTGCCACGTAGCCCCTCACTCCTTAGTCCCGTCCATGGTTTCTGGTCGGGGCGAACGCCGGGTGAGGTATGCGCGGGGCCGGGCCCTGCCAACGCAGAGCGTAAGCAAGTAGGAGAGGAAAATGCAAATTCTAGGAAATTCAAAGCAAATATTACAAGCCATCAGATTGTTCCACAACGCCAAACACAAGTTTAAATGCCTCCGCGAGGCATGGTGCATGTGCAGGAATAAAAAAGGATGGAAGTCGCGAAGGGATCACTCCCCAGTAACACCGTCACCAGTGGTGGAGTCACGCTGGACGACTTCGCCTCTCGAGGTCGCGAGGCCGGCGGCACCACGCCCGGGTAGGACACTGGGGGAGCGGAACTTCCCCAGCAAAACCTCGGCTCGGCCTCAGTGGCGGCAGCGGCACGGTCGCCGCTCACGGGCTCCAGCAGGCTGTCGAAGTCGACATTGGGGTCGCGCAGGTAGACATGGCTGAGGACATGTGTCAGCGCCGCAGAAGACAGGGCACGCGCCTCGGCCTCGACCGTGGGGCCAAGGTCGTCCACGACATCCTCAAGCGCATCAACCAGGAAGGGGAGTAGCTTGGCGGGGCCGTCCTCCACACCAGCCAACGGCTCCTCCAGGCCGCTCTCATACAACGTCTTCAGTATGCCACGAGCCTTCTTCTCCAGCTTCGTGAAGGCCACCCGGTCCTCCATCAGGACCTTCGCCTTGGCGTCCAGCTCGGTCCTCTCCGCCTTCAGCGACCGCTCCAATGTCTCCAGTCGGCTGTGGCGGTCGTCAAGCTTGGCATCCCGGTCCTTGGCGGCGGCCTCCCTAGCCTTCATCTCCTTCTCCTTCTCCTGGCGGCTGTGCACCTCCTTGGCGAGCTCGTCACACAGGCCTTGCAGCTCGGCCTCAAGCGTCTTGCAGCAGCCCTGGGCAACTGCAGCTTCGCCTAGGGCAGCGTCACCAGCGGCCTTGGCTTGGTTAGCGGCCTGCTTCTCCTTGTTGGAGGACGACACGGCCTGGCTCAGCACTGCTCAGACGGAAGCAGCAGAACGGGCCCAGCCAGAGGCCAACTCCAGGCGCCCGACCACCAGACAAGGGTCCGTGCTTAGGAGATCCTCCCGCAGTTGGCTCAGCTCACTGGCAACCTGGTCTAGGATAGCGGCGGAGGGAGCAGAAGAGACAAGAATCTGTGGAGCATACAGAGAAGATGGCAGCGTGACCATGGCTTGGCAGGAAGGGACCTCCTGAGCCTTGGCCGCCACGGCCGCAGCGCCGGGCACAGTCGACTCCAGGTCCAGCGGGGCCACGAGGGCTGACTCCTCGCCGGGGTGCCCCAGTTGGCCTCGCGAGGGTGGTTGGGTCAGAGAGGCGCGGGCCTCGCCGTCCTCTCCCCCAACAGCTGAAGGCGTCGCCCCGGCAGACGGATTCGCCCCAAGCGGGGCCGCAGAAGCCTCCTTCAACCTCTTGGCAGCAGGTGCCACCCTGGTAAAAGAGTGCAAACATCAAGCCTCGGCAGCAGAAACCAAGCAGAGCACAAATTGAGCACTTACTGGACGTCCTCTGTGGACTCAAGCAACCTCCGGCCAAACTTGAAGCCCGAGAGCCTGCAGCGGGGGTTAGCCTTGGAGGGCCCGGAAGCAGAAGGCGCGTCAGGAGGGATGAAGCTGGCCTTGGACCCCCCCCCAGGGACTAGAGCAGACTCTGGGGGGGACCAGGCTCGACCTGCCCTTCCTCATGACCGAGGAAGAGCCCTCCCTTCCTCGCCTGGCGCTAGCCTCGTCGTTGTCTGGCATGGAGCGGAGGGCCTGGGACCTGCGCCGAGGGAAGGACTCCCCCCAATCCTCGCCAGTCTCCTCCGAGTCGGACGCTTCCTCCTCCGCCTCTTCTTCCCCCTTTTCCCCGCTGGAGCTGCCGGAGGACAAGTTCATCGTCGCCGACACCGCGAGATCTTCGAGAGCTGCCGCGGGCACCAGCCCTTCACCATTGAAGGTGGGCATGGTGTTCACCACCTGCTCCCAGTCGTCATGAAGGAACAGAGGGACGGGGCGTCCACCGGGCTCGCCACATCTCCCCCAACAAAGGAATGGAGGGCTGCAGTCAGATCCTTGTTGGTCAGGGCCTCGAAGCTCAGGCGCAGGGCAGCGTCTGCTCCTCCAAGCCTCCACAGTGGGAGCGAGTGCTCCTGGAGCGGAGCCACCCGGTGCTCCAAGAACTCCCTCAGGAACGTGGCCCCGGTCAGCTTCGCCGCCCCCAAGTTTCTTGGCCTCAGGTCCGTGTTAATCCTCCTCAACACCGCCTTCACGCGAGGGTCGACGAGCTCCGCGCAGGACCATGCGTCAACGGACTTAGGTTGCCCCGTGGGCAATACCAGCCAAGGATGGAGGCGCCCGACATCCATCATGACCCACTTGCTCCGGTAGCCTTCGATCCTCTTCCCAGGCTTCGAGATGGCGTTCGAGCTGGAATATGCAATGAAGCTCGCGCATGCGGAGACCTGAGCGCCAGAAACCCGGAGGGAGAAAAAGTGGCGCAGCAAGGCCACCGAGGGCTTCACACCAACATGAGCCTCGCAATAGTAGGCGAAAATCACCAGGAGAAGGACAGAGTTGGGGTGGAGATGCAGGGCCTGCAAGTTCTATTAGCGGGGAACGGCATAGAAGAACTCAGAGAAAGGAGGCACCAGACCGCGCGACAATGGCGCTCACAAAGAACAGGTAGAAGGTGCTCCCCTTGCCCTCAGGCTGGTCAGAGCCGACCTTGAGCACAGTCGCCCCCTCGTTGCCCTGCGCCACCGTCATCAGGCGAGGTTCTTCTCCGACTAATTCAGGGAATCCAGGGCCGGCGAGTACCAAGCATCAGCCGGGGACTTGCGAGTCGCCATGGTGTGCCGGATGTGAAGGATTGAGACGGATCTGGGGGATTTCGGGAGCAAGAGGGAGGAAAGCAAGAAAGGGGATCTAGGGCAAGACGGCGAGAGCAGGGCAAGTAAGCTTGGCCCGGGCACCCCCTTTTGTCAGTCGTGCAGTTGCTGAGGCATCATGGGGAGTGCAGACGCCCACATCCAATCAACAGCCACGTGGCGCCCAAGGCCACAGGCTGTTAGGGCCCGCGGCGCTTCGCGCTTGCCCCTTCGCTTCTCTGCCAGGCCAAGCCCAGGCGCGCCTTGGGCCCAGGGGCTACTGTTGGCGTACTGGGAACGGGGGTCCCCAGACTTGCCTGCCTGCGGCCTGCGACATGGCTCAAGTGGGGGCCCAGCACGGCCCATCTTCATCAGCTCAAGCTCAAGACCCTCATGAGGGGCCAAGCCTCGCGGGGCGGACGACAGGAAGCTCCCTCAAGAGCGGCCTCATCAGGCAGGCTCGCAAGGAGGCGGAGAGATCAATGCAAGGGTACCTCGCGAGGATCCCATGATGCAAGCCATGACAATCAAGGCCAGGCGGGCGCCGGCCTGCGCAGGGTCCTTGTTTCCCCTTTGGTGCAAAGGGGGCAAGCACAGGCCAAGGTATCAGGCAAAGGTTACCATTCCGGTGCAACGCGACCAAGACCAGCCAGACGGCAGGATGGAGGTCACCGTGGAGCCCAAGACCGCATCATCACCAGTGCTTTTGGCAGCCGAAGACCACCTTTGATCAGGATAACTTGTACTAGATGTTCCCCTTCAAAATGGCCAAGTGTTGGGGCCCTTCCCGCTCAATTATTTGGGGAGAGGCCCAGGGCCTCTATAAATAGAGCTAGCCTCCACAAGGAGAAAAGAGACGGGCAGACAGACATCGAGAAATCTGGTAGAACCCTAGCAGAGAGAAGGAGAGGCGACGGAACTCATCCTAGCAGTTCATCGCACCAGCTCAAGAACACCTCTCGCGAGGCTGTTCTTCCCTTGTACTATTCATCATCAGCCCCAGAGGCAATCCACCACACCACACACTGGAGTAGGGTATTACACCACAACGGTGGCCCGAACCAGTATAATCCTCATGTCTCTTGTGTTGTTCATCATTTTCATCTTAGTTCGCATCAGAGGATTGGGCGTAGATCGGTAGTGGGGAGAGATCTCCACGCGCACCCCAGTGTTCGAACCTCAAGGGTCTGCCAGAACCCGAAATCTGACAAGCCACTTGCTCCAAAAGACCCATCAATACGTCCGGTTGTGCACCGGACAATCCCAGACTCTTTCTGCTTCTCTCCTTAGGAGCCGAATACTTCAGACTTCGGGTGGCGGAAGGGTTACCTTCTGGCCCTGGCGGATCAGGAGAAATCCTCCGTGACGACACCTCAGGGTCGTCCGCCCCAGGAGACTGGGAGACAGGGGGAGGCGTTTCGCTCTCCATCATCCCCGGAAGAAGATCCCCCAAAGACGAACTCTGTTGAGAAGGGCTACGAGCCGGACTACAAGATATATGTCTCGGTTATTGTCCTCAGAGATAAAGTAGGATATATTTACCAAAAGTACTCTTGATTCACTAATAGCTCGGTGGAGGGCTGGCCCCCTTGCGGGCACTGTGCGGTAAGGACGCCCTGTGGGGCAGTGCCTCCTGATGAAGGTTTCTTCCCCCGTTCGGAACCTTTCGTTTCCAAGTCATCAGAGGCAGTCCTTTTCCTTCCTTGGGGAGAGGGGATTCTAGATTCTTCTCCCCGATCATCCTCCTTCGTGGAGACACGAATCCCCCTGGTTTGGACAAGTAATGCGTGAGGCCCGCTTTCAGCTTCTTTATCCCTCCCTTTATCTTCCCCTGATGGCACTTGATAAAGTGCGTTCTCGAGCATCCTGGCTAGTACAGGATCCGGTGAGCCTTCGGGAAGGGGGGACGAACACCTGATCATCTTCGCCTTTCTTATCCAGTCCTGGCCAAGATCAATTTTTTTAGAATGATGTTGTGACAAATAAAAATACAGCATGTTCGGCCGCAGAATAACTCACCTAGGTATCTGGACGGTTGCAGTCGAGACCCGCATCCTCGATGGTGTCCGGACACTTTATTCGTGATCCGGAGAACAATCCATACATGTCTTCAAGCATCATGCCGAAGAACTGCTGAATAGCTCGCGGTCCTTCCAGGTTGAACTCCCACATACGAAGAGATCGACGTTGGCATGGCAGGACCCGAGGAACTAGCATGACTTGCATTACCTTAACAAGGTTGACATCTCTCTTAAGGAGATCCCGGATGTGACTCTACAATGTTGGCACGTCATTAACTGCCCCCCAGTCCAGCCTCTTGTTGACCCATGACGCCAGTTGCAGCTGGGGGCCCGAACGGAAGGCGGGGGGAGCTACTCACTTAGTACTTCGAGGAGCTGTGATGTAAAACCACTCCCGCTGCCATAAGTTGGACACCTCCGGGAAGGAACCCTTGCCATGGGGCATCGATGCCTTTTCTTATTGTGGCACCTCCGCATTCTGCATGTCGCCCGTCGATCGTCTTCGGCTTCACATTGAAGGTCTTGAGCCACAAGCCGGAGTGTGGGGTGATGCGGAGGAAGGCCTCACATACAACCATAAATGACGAGATGTGAAGGATGGAATCTGGGGCTAGATCGTGGAAATCGAGCCCGTAATAGAACATAAGCCCTCTAACAAAGGGATCATGACTAAAACCTAGCCCTCGGAGGAAGTAGGAAACAAATACGACGCTCTCGTTGGGTTCGGGAGTGGGGATGACCTGCCCTTGAGCAGGCAGCCTGTGCGAGATTTCGGCGGTCAGATACCTGGCTTCTCTTAGCTTCTTGATGTCCTCCTCTGTGACAGAAGAGGCCATCCACCGGCCTTGAAGGTTGGATCCGGACATGGTTGAAGGTCCGAAGCACTTAGCCTGAGCCTTGGGTGTTGGAACTCAAGGTGGGAGAAGGGAAGGATCGAGTGCGAGAAGAAAAGGACAGGCCTTGCCCCCTTTATAGAGAGGGCGAATATCAAGCGTCCTCCACGTGCCCGTTTGGAAATTGCCTAAAATCTAGGAGTCATATTAACAAGCACGGTTGGGTTACCCTCACCCGTATTGATGAGAATCCCATGATAGGGGGACACGATCTCTGCTTCGACAAGACGTGCCAAGAAAACCGCCTCGCAACACATGCAATTTGTGGAATATTATACTCTCTACGGTGGTATGTGGAATTTGTTTTGCAGAGCCGGACACGATCCTTGTGTTCAGAATCTTCTATGGATTATTCGGAGAAGGAACCCACCTTGCAATGCCAAAGACAATCTGCGCGCCGGACTCATCATCATTGAAGCCTGGTTCAGGGGCTACTGAGGGAGTCCTGGATTAGGGGGTCCTCGGACAGCCGGATTATATGCTTTGGCCGAACTGTTGAACTATAAAGATACAAGATTGAAGACTTCGTCCCGTGTCCGGGTGGGACTCTCCCTTGCGTGGAAGGTAAGCTTGGCAGTTCGGATATCTAGATCTCCTCCCTTGTAACCGACTCTATGTAACCCTAGCCCCCTCCGGTGTCTAAATAAACCGGAGGGTTTAGTCCGTAGGACAACAACAATCTTAATCATAGGCTAGCTTCTAGGGTTTAGCCTCTGCGATCTCGTGGTAGATCAACTCTTGTAATACTCATATCATCAAGATCAATCAAGCAGGACATAGGGTATTACCTCCATCGAGAGGGCCCGAACCTGGGTAAACATTGTGTCCCCTGCCTCCTGTTACCATCCGCCTTAAATGCACAGTTCGGGACCCCCTACCCGAGATCCGCCGGTTTTGACAACGACAAGGGGGCGAATATTTTTTTGCTTGTAATATGGACACACTTCCTTGTGTGTGAAGATATAGCTGGTGGGTCCCCGCAATCAGAGGGAAACATTTTTTTTGCAAAATACGGTGGCCCGTCCAGTGGGTCCCTGCTATCAGGTGGAGGAATCATTATTTCCCGCGTAATAAGGAGGCACTTCCTTGCTGCGGCCGTGGACCTAGCTGTCAGCCTCTCCACGTACAGTACTCTTCCGATGGAACCCATTCATTGACCACATTGACCACGCCGCGCCGAGAGCACCAGGGCGGTGGATGATGGTGAGGCCTAGGAAGGGGACAACGCAGAGCCTGGGAAGACGCAGCAGTGGATGCCCACGCGGAGGGGAGTACGTCGGTTGACTGCTTCGACTGCGGTGTGAGGCTGTCATCGCTGGAGAATAACAGGAGGTGTGGGTGAGTATAGAGGGATGGCATGGCCAGCGATGGCAGCACAGCCGGACACGGGAGGCAGGAGCAGGCGGCATGGCCAACGCTTGTTTTGGCGGCTGGAGCAAGAAGACCAGAGGTTGAAGAATCACTACGACCATTGGATGGACATCGTACGGTCACTAGAGCTAGAATCATTCATATTGACTAAGTTGACAAAGCCCTCCGTCCCTGTCATCTTAGTAGGCCCACAAGTCAGCTTCCCACTATGGTGGGTCCCATCAAGCAGGGGGAGTATTCATTTTTTTGTGCGTAATAACGAGGCACTTCCTTGCATGTGAAGATATAGCTGGTGGGTCCGACCTATCAGTGGGGGCATGTTTTTTTGCGAAATAGAGAGGCCCTTCCGGTGGGTCCCAGCTGTCAGGTGGAGGAATCATTATTTTGCGCGTAATAAGGAGGCATTTCCTTGCGCGTGGCCGTGGACCCAGCTGTCAGCCTCTCCGGGTACAGTCCACTTCGGATGCATGTAGTTCGTTGACCATGCCGCACCAAGAGCACAAGGGCGGTGGACGACGGCGAGGCCTAGGAAGGGAAACTAGACGGAGCCAGGGAAAACTCGGCAGTTGTTTCCAATGCGGAGGGGAGTGAGAGGATTTACTGGTTCATCTGCCGTCGCCGAAGAATAACAACAGGTGTGGGTGAGTAGAGGATGGCTAGGCCAGCGATGGGAGAACGATGGGGTGGTGAGGCCTGCGTGGCACCATAGTCGGCCGCGGGAGGAGGGAGCAGGCAGTCCCACCGGCGCTTGTTTGAGCGGCGGGAGCAGGAAGAGCAGAGATTGAAGAAGCACGACGGCCGTTGGATGGACATCCTACAGTAACTGCTCTCATGTGTTGACTAAGTTGACACGGCGTTGCATGTGCGTCAACCTTATTTTTTAGGAAAGTATACACGTCAATCTGTAGTAGGCGCACAAGTCAGCCTCAAATCTGTGGAAAACAGTATACAGCCCATCTGCCATTATTTCTAATAATTTACAGCCCATTTACCAATTCTTAAGAATTTTTTGGAGCCCATCTTCTTCTTTTTTTGAGCGTATGGAGCCCATCTTCTTTTTGTTAGCATTACACCCCATATTGTGGCCACGGTTTAAAATTATACTAAATTTTGCATATTTCGATGCGGTCAACTGTTTTTAATCCCGAAATATCAAGTCACATTCATACTATTTTGAAAAATAATTTATATAAATATAAAATCCAAATAATTGTCCATGCATAAAAATCAATGGAATTTAAAATCTTGTAATTAAAAAAATTGAAACTAATTCCCGGTTTGATTTGTTTTAAAAATGTATAGCCCATTTCTGGGCAAACCTAATGAAACTCTCCTTGTCTTGAAATATTTGCAGCCCACGAGGGCTGATAAAGAAAGTAGGCCTCGTTTGGGTATTTCTTTTGAAAATTAGAACTGGGCTAGCCATTTTAGCAAGAAAAAAAACACAACTGGCTCATGATGTGGTAAACATAAATAAAACCCTGGCTAGACGGGCCACAGCCCCCGCACAGCCCCGTTGTTACCCTGGTCCATCGCTAAAACTAGTATAAATAACAACTGCTTATTCCTAAAAAAATGTAAATAACAACTGCGCGACCTGCTGGGTCCCTGGTATCAGCCGCTCGTTGTGTAGTAATTCTCGTTTATTGACTACATTGACAATGGCGTGAGCCCTAGATGTCCAACCAATAGGAGGAACCATTTTTTGGGCTTATAATAACGATGCACTTGCTTGCATCCTGCCATGACGCTGGTGGGTCCCTACTGTCATCCTCTCCACGTACAATCATATATCCTTGTTCCTCTCGGTTGTTGACGGCGTTGACAATGCAAGAGGGCGGCGCACCACGCACGGTGAGTGAGCCAAGGCTAAGGACGACGGAGAGGCCTCGGACGGAACAAACAGGAGCCGTGGAAGATGCACCGGTCCAGTCATAGGGGGAGGGGAGTACGAGGGTTGACTGGATCGGGTGCGGGTGCGTGTTGGGGCTGACGTCCCCAGAGAATAACAGGACGTGTGGGGGAATAGAGGGAGGGACTGGCAAACGTTGGAGGGTACGGTAGGGTGGTGGAGGCACAGCCAGCCATGGGAGGCGGGAGGAGGCGGAGCCGACGGGGTGGTTTGGTTTGGGCGGCTAGAGGAAGAAGACCAGAGATAGAAGATACACGACAGATGTTGGATGTCAATCCAATGGCTAGTAGGAAGAATCGTTTGTTGACTAGCTAGTAAGTCGACACCACCTTGGATAGGCTATTTCCTCATGGGTCCCAAATGTCAGAATCCAAATCTGTCACGGTCATGCAGCCTTTCCTATGAAAATTTATAGCCAATTTGGTGCGCTAGTTCAAAATAAGTTTGTGGGTGCTGGTGGGGGCTTATCACTTGGCTTCTGTAATGCACTGTGAGCTCAAGCAGCCGGCAAGAGTGATGTTATTTCCCTTGGTTGGGATTTGTTACAATATTTCACTCTAAATTAAATGAATGGCAAGCCATTTGCCTTGTTTCAATGAAAATATGATAGTCACAACTGAGTTGAAAATGGCAAGAACATCTAACTCCAGCTTACAAACTGTACAAAAGCACGAGGGTTAATCGTTCATCAAGTTTAGACAAAACCCAGGTTCAAAAGGGCAACAACATCTAACTCCATCACTGTTTTCGGTAGTCACAGTCAAATGGATCGGTCAGGTCCATAGAATGAGAATCCTAGGTCATAAAATATACTGGATTATGACCACAATATGTTGTAAATAGAAGCCCGTCACGTTCAGAAGCTCTTTTGCCCACCTGAAACTCCTTTTTTCGCTCTTCGACATACCCATCCGTCGAAACCATGCTACTGATAAACTTAAGCCTGATGGACAATAGTAACCTCGCATTCAGCAGGAAGAATGTGACAAATCTAGTGTTTGCATGGTTGGCTACATATAGTTCTAGCGTTATTGTCTTCAATCGAATGTCATGAGAAGTGATAAAATCCCAGTGCTTACGAATCCACCATATTGGTTATAACTTGCTTACCCCGTCCTGTTGCCTAAATAGTCATGAATATTGAAAACAGTTAAGGTCTAAAAAAAGAGTGTGGAAAGAGCAACAACTGAACGGTTAATTCTAGTACACTATATGCGGGCTTCCAATGTGCGTGAAATTATCACCTTTATATACAACTCCTCCAGACATGGAAAGCATTGCAGCAAGCCAATAATCTTGTTCAGATCAAAACTATTCATTTGGATATATAAGATCCTGACAGAATCCAGCATCATTGATAGGCTATCCATGGAGAAACTCTTCATTGAGCATAGAACATAATATTAGTACAAAATGTGTACTCCAAGATGATATATAACTTATGCAGAGAAATTTAAAATGCAGCTTATGGTATAGATGATAATATAAAGTACCTGAAGAACTATGGAGCCAAACACCATCTTGAAATGAGCAGAGAGATCATGTATTACACCCAAGGTCTCTAGTTTAGGCGCAAAGAGGACGGTTATTTGCGACGGTGAATAACAAGAATCAAGGATCAACCTTTGAAGTGAAGGGGCATCTTGGATGATGAGCTGCCTTCCGTCAAAAGAAATTCCAATTCTTACAAGGTTAGGCAACTTTATTTGGAGACAACCAATTCTAACTGTGAAAACAAGCACCAAGCACTCCAGGGCAGGGCAACTGGAGTGGATGATGCTCTGCAATGAGGCCTCCGATATACGAACCCGCACAAGTGAAAGTTTCTTGAGAAATGGGAGTCGAAGGTTTAGTACCAGATTGTCTGGTAGGTCACACAACACAAAGGTGGCGGTGTGGAGAGAGGAGGAAAACCGCGAGATGGACATCGGTGCGGAGGGCACAGGTAGATGGCGTTCGGTATCTGGTAGGTGATTTCCAGGGGAATAGTAGAACTCAAGAAGCTATAGTTCTATGAATTCAGGGGATTTCAGCTAGGCGTCCACCATGCAGGGCATGGTATGCTTGCTCAGGTAGCATGATGGGATCTAGAGACTTGGAACGGAGCCCTCGTGGGAGGAGATGATAGCTCTAGGGATTTTAAAATCATTGAAGGGAGATAGCTAACGACAGCCGAGATTAAGGGGCACGATGAGCCATAGAGGGCGCCACCAAATTGAGGGCACATGGGTGCGGCAGCAATCCTTGGTGAGGAGAAGCGAGATGATCTCCCCAAGGACGGCGTCCGGGAGATCGCTGATGCGGTCCACCCGAGATTCTACGGGTTCCCGGGATCCGGTGGGGGTAGGGTCGCCGCTTCTCCCCACACTGCTGGGTGCGGAATCTACAACAGGGGTCGCCGCTGGCAGGAGCCTCATCTTCTTGGCACCGGGGTCGGCCGACTCCATTTTCCTCGAGGGCGTCGCGTCACGCTCATGGCTTTGAGCAGAGTAACGAATGATGAGCCTAGTTGTAGTGTGAGTGAAGAAGAAGGGGATCTGGGGTTTTTCTATAGTAGTGAGGAAGAAGGGGAGTTGGGATTTTTTGTAGGAGTGAGGTGAGGAATTTGGGGGTACGAGTGGAGCGAGCTGACGTGAGGTGGGTGGTAGTAAGGAGGAAGAAGAGCACCCAGGTTTTTTTGGGGGGGGGGCGGTGTGCTGGGTGTGGGTAGCGCCTCTCATTAAGTAAATATATGGGCTTTTGAATTGATTTTGTTATTTACTAGGGTGGATGGGCTGTTTTGTCTTGGGACCACAGAAACAATTACTACTAGTACAGTGGAGACACTCTACAGCTACCAGAAAAACAACTACTACTAGTACAATGGATACACTACCGCTTCTAGCTCCTCCTAGGTCATCGAAACGTCTCCCTCTACTAAATTCTGTTTTACTTTTGTTCACCGACATGCAGGCCATGCCGCGCGTGGGCCCAAATGCCATCCACCAAATTATAAGGCAATATGCAGGCGGAGAGTCATCCCAGTCGTAGCGCGGCAGTAACGAGCCATCGTATCACAAAACCCCACCTCCCCGCAGTCTAAGTTTGACAGATGAAGCAACCATCACTTCACTCTTTGCTGAATCCCCTTCTCCCTCACGTCTTCAAGAAAGCCAACACTCGCATCTGCCACTGTTCTTCTCTCCCAAGGAAGGGGAGGTAAGCGGATCCGTGATATTGGTATATTTTCGTTCAGAGAAAAAAAAGGAACTTTTGCAAAGCAGTAACCGATCCTCACTCTCTTCTTTGTTTCATTGTCATTGCGATTGTGTTTTCCTTTCAGTGGTCTCCTAGTATCCGTTAGTTTCATGATGGACCAAGGAGAACCAGGCAAAGATCTGCCGATATCGGAGCAGACGTGGGAGGCTGATCCCCACGAGACAAAGAGCTCCAAGAAGATGGAGGCAGCCACCAAGCCGACCCCAGATACGCTCACGACCACTACTGAGATGGTCAATGCCCTGTTTGAGGTTACAGCCCCTGTGGCACTACAGGAGCAGTTTTCCCCCTTCGAGGATGTGTCCCCCCCACCGCTGAGCTGCCCAAGGTGATTTTCTTCTTTGCCAATATCGATTGTAGTTTTTCATCGAAGTATGTGGTGATGAATAATGCAAAATTTTATTAGCTTTGATGCCATGCTATACATAGTGGTTTAAATAACTTGTGTTTCTTATACTGGTAAGTAATTCAGAATTTTTTTCTGTTTCAATTAGAGACCTGATGCAGACAAGGATTCTCTGGTTGTACATGTCACTCGCTATGAGGCGGATGACCTGAATATACGCACTGGGAAAATAGAGTTCTTAGGTTGTTGGATCTTGGAAGCCATTTGCGCTTATACCGATGCCGAGTTGTATTCTAGCCTCACTGTTGTCAGGCGTGTTGTCTAGGGTGTACTGAAGCACAAGAAGTTCAAAGCTACTCCTTCGTTTGTGAGGCATACTATTCTTGTCAAGCTTACGCAGGAAGATGACATGGCATGCCTCCAGAAACAAGTTTATGAGTGGCAAGGCCACAAGGTTATCTTCATGAAGGTTCACGGGATTGAGCTGCTGTCGGACATCCTCGATGATGTTCATGGGAAGGTCCGTCTTATGTCCAACCTAAATTAGATCGATGCATGAAATAGTTGCCCCAGCTAGTGTTTAATACTAGTTTGGATTGTGTCTACTTATCCGAACCTTGCCTATTATCAAGCACTCTGGGGCTAGTACTCTGTTTGAATCTGTCTATGGGAACTGCTTCTACTTTTGTGTGCCCGTGAATCATGTGAGAACCATCGTAATTGTTGTCGAAACAGATGCATCCTCACTAGTTTTTTCATGAATATGGCATGGTAAGACAAAAGTTGTCACGGTTTATCATACGAGCAGTGTGTGTTTGATGAAATAGAGTACTCATTCGAGAAATGTGCACCGACATATACATAAGTAATTGTACACATTTTTGGTGCTACCCCACTTGTAAGAAGTTGTGCAAAACACAGCACATTGGCTCAGCTCCCTTCAACAGTAGGCTATCGACCCGCTAACAATCAATAATCTATCGTCTGACATATAAGCATCTATGTATCTTGTTATAGTGGTTCATGCAGTTAACTGAGGCCACAATGTAAATTTCAAACGTTCACACGCTAGTCCAGCGTTCATGTGGAACACTCACATTAAACTCGGCTTTATAAAAAACTTGAAAAGCATAAGTTAAGCAATTTTATACATCTCAATGATTCATAGAACATAACAAACAAATACTAGTTCATAGCAAAAGATAAAGTTGTGAGAAGGTTTACAAATCAGGAAAAAACAAGCAAGGCTTCTCTGAGCAAAGGGCCTCCCGGCAGGCTTAAACTTCCCGAAGTTCACTCTGGTTTTTCCTTGTTGCCACCATCAAGGGTTAGGTCCTCTTGATCCAGAATAACCAATTATTATTGTGTTCTCAGCTGGAATGCTGAACTGAACCATGTAGTGTACTAACAAGGTGAAATTCTTGTGCATTCCATTAAATTTAAGCACCGCTATTTGCAGAAATAAGCAGACCACAATGCCTCTTGTCCGCGCACCTGTCCCAAAAACCTCCGTGCAGTCGTGCTAGCTAGTCCTCGGTCCATGGATCAACTTGTAGAAAGTGCATTCCGGACTAGGATGTAGTTGTTTTCGCTCGTCCCTGCACTGCAATCAGCAAGTAAAACATACGAGTCAGCTTCTTTTAGATTGCGTTAGTCATTCTACCTAGTTAGAACCAATGTAGGAATACCTGGAACACTGGTGGTTAGAGGACGACAGCTAGGAATAGCCATCTCATTTTGTGCAGTTGTACTAAAAATGAGGTGTGTACTTTTGATTGCGCAGATAGAAACGATATGGAGACAAACATCCCTGTTTGCGCAAATACGAAATACGGTTATTTAAACAGTGACAGATATTTGCAGTGGCGTATGATTAACATCAGCATCTATTGTGTTATAATTGGCACTAGATTGATAGTATGAAAGTTCCCGTAAGTAAGTAGCATCACATCACATCAACACTGCCACTAAATTAACATGTACAACAATAGCATTAGTATTACTGTCATGAGAGTACCACATGGCCAGTAAATGTGCAATCAAATTTGTGCAGTTCCACTAGGATGAAGCAATGTTAGCGGTGTGAGATTTAAGTATATACTACATTCCCCCATTTCCCACCACCCTTCGCCATCCACCATGCTTTCTTCGCCTTTTCAACCAATAGACCGGTTGGGTAGCCAGTATCTACTACTTTCCCCCATTTTCTCTTAGAACCAAGTCCTAGATTCATGCTACAGCTTTCCCACTTTCTTCCTTGTTTGAACCAACTCTTAGATTATACTGTATGAACTAGCTTTACCTATAATAATAGTAAAAGTCTAGGTGGCTTTGGAACAACCGACGGAAGTAGAAAAAGATCCACACGCAGCCACATGGGGAGCTGGGGCAGTAGAGCAAGGCAGGTTTCAAAGGAATATATACCTGAGGGTCATCAGCATGTGGCAAAGACGGCGTCGGGAGGCCGCATCTTGGCCACAATATCGCAGGGAGGAAGAAGGGGTCGGAGGCCCTCCCGAGCTGGTGCTCTCTTGGAGAGAATGGCACGGCCACCGATTGGGACGCGCGGGCAGCCATTGGTCTCCTCCCTCGTCGCCGATGACAAAGTGAACAATGCACCTACACCCCTGCCCGAGTCGAGGTGGTCGAGCTGGATTTGTGACCAGCCGTGAGCAGAGAGAGAGAGTGTGCCCACCTATGTCTTGCTTGGAACTGGAGAGCATTAGAGAGTGAAAGAGAGGAACCCTAGTAAAGCAAGGGCTAAGGCTTCTGCTTATGTATATAGTGGAGTGATTTTGTTGTACCGTCTTAAAAAATGCGCTCCTATGTGTACCCGTGAGTGGCTGTGAGAGAACTAGTGCATGCGTGCACCGCTTCTCTTCATGAGAGTACAATATACTCTTCCCTGAGAACGTTCGCCACAAGAGTAATAGTATAAGTGTGTGATGTGTGAGCTAAAATAAAAGGTGTGTGATGTCTTTTGTTTTTTAGAAGATCTGAGGGTAGGGTGTGAAGAGCACATATGTGTGTGACGTCTACCTGCAGATAGATGGTGGGTGCGAGAGGACTCGGGAGAGTCGTGACTCGTGAGGGTGTGTGTGTGAGAGAGAGAGGGGGGTATGTATCAATGCAATGCATGTGTCCGTAAATCATTATCCGACAAACGTTCGCCACAAGCCGTTTCCTGACGAACGACATAAGAACTATTAGATCGGCATCTGACAGTGTCAGTTTTGCCATGTCATTTAACAGAGCAGCCACTCCTCCTACACACAAATCTTCCATGCGAGTGTTAGCAACTGCCATATGCTCCTCCCTCCATTCCAAAATTCAGTGCATATAGCTTTATTGAAAATTCGAAGCTTGCAAACTTTTACTGAGTTTTTGTGTACCAAAATGTGCATATAGAATACCCAGTATATATCATTTCATTCATCTTTGAGAGTGTCAGATCTCGGGTTCCGGCAAAACCCTCAAGGTTCGAACACTTGGGTGCGCACGAAGATCTCCCCCTACCAACTCACGCCCTCAACCTTGCCATGATCCCAAAGGCAAGCTCGACGAACTTGTAACACAAGAGACACAAGATTTATACTGGTTCGGGCCACCATTATGGTGTAATACCTTACTCTAGTGTGGTGTGGTGGATTGCCTCTTCACCTAAGGATGAACAGTACAAGGGGAAGAACAGCCTCTTGAGGTGAGGTGTTCTTGTGCTTGGTGGGTGTGTGGATGGGTTGGATCTAGTCCAAGATGAGATGGCTGAGGCGCAGTTCGCCTCCTACTGTGGTGGCTATCCTATTTATAGAGGCCCTGATCCTCTCCCCAAATATTGAGCGGGAAGGGAGCCAACAACGGCCAATTTGAAAGGGGACAGCTAGTACAAGTTATCCTGACAAAAGCAGTCTTCGCCTGCCAAAGGCTCTGCTGGTGACGCCGCCTTGGCCTCCATGGTGACCTCTGTCTTGCCGTCCTGCTGGTCTTGGTCTCGTTGCACCGATATGGAAACCTTTGCTTGACACCTCGGTACTCCTCGCCTGTGCTTGCCTCCTTAGCACCAAAGAGGAAACAAGGACACTATGCGTGTTGGCGCCTGCCTGGTGCCCACCTGGTCTCGATCGACATTGCTTGCGTTATTGGAACCTCGCGAGGTTTGCCTGGCCTTGATCTCCCCGCCCCTCGTGAGCCAGCCTGGTGAGGCCACTCCCGAGGAGGTCTTGTGTCATTCGCCTTGCGAGGCTTGGCCCCTCGCGAGGGTCTTGAATACTTGTTGGTGACGATGGGCTGTATGGGCCCTCTTGCAGAGCCATGCCATGGGCCGTGGGCAGGCAAGTCTGGGGACCCCCGTTCCCAGAACGCTGACAGTAGCCCCCGGGCCCAAGGCGCACTCAAGCTTGGCTTCAAGGCGAAGCCAAAGGGCAAGCGCGGAGCACCGTGGGCCCCAATAGCCTGCGGCCCTAGTCGAGGCGTGGCGGTTGATTGGATGTGCGCGTCTCCGCTTCCCAACGCTGCCTTGATACCCGCCTGGCCAGGCGGCCACCGCGGTCTACACGGTTTCCCTCTCGTTGTTGCGGTGCACTCCCCAATTCTTCTGCTTCCTCGAACCTCAGCTTCTTCTCCCAATCCGATCTAAGCTCAATCCTCCCATTGCCATGGCACTGGACCAGTCGGAGAAAGGGAAGAGTTCCCTGTCCTTCGTCGGGCTACGCCTGGCCATTGAGCCTACCGTTGGCAGGTCACTGGTGCTCAACCAAGAAGCCATGGACAAGGTGCGTCCCATGCTCGCCTCCAGCTTCAATTAGTGGGGAAGGACGGTGGCCTGGCCTGCGTCTCGTGCTCGTATCGACCAGACAACCACCGATGTCCCATTCTTTATCGACGCCCTTTGGGCTGGCCTGGTTCCTCCTTTCTCCGCCTTCTTCAACGCAGTGCTTACGCATTATCAGATCCACATGCTGCACCTTGATCCCCAATCCGTGACCCTTCTTGCAGTCTTCGCCTTTGTTTGCAAGGCCACGATGGGCATTGCTCCTTCCGTGGCCCTTCTCCACCAATTCTTCTCATTGTACATGATTGATCCTCGGCAGAGCTCGGGGTGCCTGAGCTTCCAAGCTGTGGCGGCGACGACAGGCGCATGGATTGACTTCGAGCTTCCACCATCCACAAGCGAGTTTCAGACACTATGGGTATTTGTTGATGTCGGAGTGCTCAGCCCTTTGCTCCATTCCCGTTGGCGCCTGTCGGAGTAATGGGCCATGGGTAGGCCAACCCGAGCCCCTGAACCTTTCAAGACATCGGGGCAGGCTACGCCCCTCAAGACCCCAGGACGAAGAGCCGCCTTCAAGAAGCCAACGGCAAAGGTGGCCGACTGACCACTCATGTCCGAGTCCTAGGGACGACTTCAGGGAGAGCTGACTCCTGACTGACGACTTCCAGAGAAGCCAGTTTTGGGGAGTCGGCCTACGACTCCAACAAACCCCATGACCTCATCAAAGGGGACGGGGCAGGGGCGTGGCTACAGCGAAGCCCACCCTCGCCCCTTACCAAGGGCAGGCATGGCCACAGCACGCCGTATCCCGGAAGATCCCCGTGCGGCGTGGCACTGTTGCCATGCCGGCCCTGACATTAGCACCGCAGGGCCGAATCCTGCACCCACGACGGTTTGTCTGTATGGCCTAGAGGCAGCAGGTCCCACCAGTTGGTAAGACCCCAGGAGACGGCAAGAAGACCACCAGTCGGACCCGTCGGGAGTCGGCCCGGGGGAGTCGGCCGAGCCCTCCCCCGGGGCCCACGCACCATTAATCAAGAAGTGATGGGGAGTGGCGACAGTGATCGCCCGCCGGGCGGCGGGGCTGTTGCCACGACCTCATGATCAAGCCCGCATCATCATAAGCACGGCTACAGTAATCAGCAGCCGGCAAGACCCACCCGTGGCGGACGCGGCCTGTCGGCTCCGTACCAGGCCAGTCGGCGGGGCCCGCCAGTCGGCGGGCCCCAGCGGTCGGCAGAGAAGACGGAGGCCAGAGGCACTGACGGCTGGGCCCGCGTCCAGTCGGATTACCATTGTACCCCTGGGGGGTAGGCCTATATAAACCCCCAGGGCACCCATGCAAAGGGTTGCAACCCATTAGCTCTAGACCAGATCCGATAGAAGGGAGAGAGCTAGCCTTGCCCTCTCCTACCTCCTAGAAATAGCTCAAGGAGCAACCGTGTAAACACTTGGTCATAGTGATCATGCGGAGACCCCGCAGAGCAGCAGTAGGGGTATTATCTCCTCGGAGATCCCTGAAGCTGGGTAAGATTCGTCGGCGTGCATGTCTTCGCCTCATCCCGTTTCCAGGCACCGGCGACGTTCTACTCACCCCCACCATGATAAGCCATCCTTTGGCATATGTCGCACCAAACCCCCGACAGCGCCTGCCATTCCCAACTCCGGTTGGTGCCATCAAAGGCTGGCCGATTCATGCCTTGTCCCCTTCTAGCTCAAGCTGAAGGGTTTGAAAGACCTTGACGTGACTGCGCCTATGGTGGTGAAGGAGTTCATCCAGTGCTGGGTTGCTCCGCTTCAGCGCCATTCCCGGCCAATGTGGGCTTTGCTCAGCCGCAAGGACCGCATGAGACTTTAGGAGTCCGGGCTCCCCCTTGAGGCGCGGCGAATGGTGCTCGAGGTCCTGACAGGTGTCCCGTTGCCAGATGACATGCTGGGGAAGAGTTGCCTATTGTACCACTGCTTGAACAAGGTGGAATTTGTGGAGCATATGCCCTCCTTCCATGAGTGGGGGCTGCGTCCAGTCGGTCTGGTGGGGCCCCGTGAGAACCCCGTCGACGTGGTTCCCCGCCTTGCCGCTGGCGGTGAGCTCGCCCCAAGTGTGGATGCAGGGGGGCGAGCACCGCTGGAGGCTGATGGCGCAGGTGCCGAGGTGCTGATGCTGCCTAGGGCTCCTGAGGCGTCGTCCTCGAGAACTCATGATTCTTGCCCTGGGGTGGCAGTTGAGGGGGCGATGCAGCCCGCGACTCCCGAGGCCGAGGCTCCAGAGGCCTCGGCAGGTCACTACGAGGCAAAGCCTGATAGCTCCCCTCCGCTTGACACTCCTGAGGTTGCCCCTTCGAGCGCTTCTCCGGTTGTGCCTCGTGTTGGCCGCCATGTCCAGCGCTTTGGTCGGCTTTGTGTGGACTTTGAAGAGCTCCGCAAGAGGAAGGGGTCCCGAAGCCGCGGCAGCGGCACCTTCGGGCCGTTAAAACGGAGAAAGTACATCGTCATTGACGAGTAGGTACCTTATCTTGGTGATTCTCCGCGTGCTGCTTCCCTTCCTGACAATGTCTCTTTAGGATCCCTTCCGCCAAGGCTGCGGAATCCCTTGAGAAGCAACCTCCTCTCACCTCATTTCTCCCGCTAGACTTGAGCACTGCAAGCCCGCGCGCTGCTCACGGCGTGGAGTCAACCGGGGAAGCCAGTCGGTCGACAAGGTGTATTGAGCTCGCACCCTCGCCGTCTTTCCTTCGCGGCCTTTCTTGGAATACATCAAGCGTGCCAAGGGATTCCTCCCCTGGTCGTGGATGGCGGCTGGGTGGCTTCAGTCTTGGGCTCCTCTTCAAGCAGCGGGCCTCCACTCGTTCGGGCTCCTCGCGAGGCCTGACCTGCAACTGGGTGTGCGCCAGCCCCCAGCCCCCTGCTGAAAGGGGGCAAGCCGCTTCGGGTCCCATCTGCGGTCCCCGTGGCGAAGGACGGCGTCCGCCATGAGCTCTTTCGGGAGGCAATGGGCGCGATGAACCGGCTTGGTGAAGAACTCGTTGATGTGGATGCGTGCCTCATGGCCGAGGGTCTTCGGTTGGTGGAGGAGCGGCATAAGCTAAAGGTGGCTATCAACCTCGGGCGCCACCAGCACGAGCTTGATAATGCGAAGGCCTAGGTTTCTCTCGCATCCTCGCGAGAGGCCTGCTCCCAAGCTGAGGAAGAGGCCTAGGAAGCTGACCGCCGTCGCGAGGCCGCGGAGAAGCGCGCATGGGGGATCCAAGCCTGGAGCGCCTCCTTGGAGCAGCAAGTGGAGGCGCGCAGAGCTTCCCTTGCATCGTTGAGGTGGACGCCCATCGAAGAGGAAGAGATCCGGAAGCGCGAGGAGGCGTTGGCGCTGGAAGCCGTGGAGCGCAGCCTTGAGCTCGAGCGACTCGAGACGAGGGAGCATCAGGTTGCCCAAGCGGAAGACGCCTTTGGCGCGCGTGAGGCCAGGGCCCAGGAGGACATCGATCGCCGGGTGGCCGAGGTTCGCGCGGATTTTGAGGGCAGGTACGACCTGAAGTTGGAGTTCGTAGAGGCCGAGGCCGCGGGCAGGACTGCTGCCCTCAAGTCTAGGCTGACTGAGGCGGAACGGCGCGAGGAGGCCACCGCAGCTGCCCTGGCCTGGGCGCGGGCTGAGCTAGCCTCTGCCCGCACTGAGCTGCTTCCTCTCTAGCATTGGGTCGCCAACGCCGAGTCCATCGCGTAGCAGAACAGGGAGGAAGTGCTTCAATGGCGAACGCTGGAGCGGTGTTGGGCCATATCTGCGATCAGAATGCTCCTCATCCCACACGAACGACTATGCCAGCCACCTCCGCTTCTTTACCGATGTCGTGACACGCCTGGAGAATCATTCCGAGAGAGCTCGCCAACTTGTTGAAGAGAGGAGCCGCGGCCTGCTTGGGCGTCTGTTCTCCCGCGTCTTCAACCATCTCCAAAACACCGATCCCAACTTTGATTTTGACGCTGCCATTGCTCCCGTACCCGAGGCCATCTGGGGTGACCTGGCACGATGGGTGGAAGACAATGTGGATGTGCTGGTCAGGGCCTTCACTTCCGATGATGATGTGGTGGTGGTCGCGGCGGACGAAGGCGACGTGGTCGACGCTCGTGATGGCGGCGCTGGCGGAGGTGATGGTGATGCTAGCGATGGTGGCAGCGATGCCAGCGACGCGTCCGAGGGCGATTCGGGGGATGCGGCGAGTGACATGTCTGACTGATCCCCTTTTTTCCGGCTCTTTGTCCTGCATGCAAAAGCTCGGGCGCGACCCTATAGGTTGTAAGAGCATTTTGGGAGGGGAAGCCCCTCATGTAAATATACCACTGCCTCTATCCTTTTAGGTCGAGTTGAATATGTGTCTTCATGAACTCACGTATCCTGGGGCAAGTTTGTTGTTGCGGTTTACCATAGCCTGGACGAGCCCCAAACTGGCTCGTAAGGTTACGAGTTTCTGGGAAGCTCTTGAGGAGCTCGTCGACACGCTCGAGGGGGCCGCGTGATAAGCAAGTGCTAGCTGTGATCGACATGCGCATGGCGCATGTGTGCCATGCCTAGCCCCGCTCGCGAGGGGGAAGCAACAGGCGGAAACTCCGAATTAAGGCAAGAACCAGATAGCAAGAAATCGCTCGAACGAGGTAAGGCACCCCCCGCGCGCATCAATAAAAATTCAACTTCAACTTAAATCCAAATCCAGAAGGCAGGGTTACAGAAAAGAGATCCAAAGCAAATGGCCGCGTCCGGCGCCTAGTCTGGTCTTCTTGTCTTCTCACTAGCACGGAGCTAAGTGCTGCCACTAGGACGTGGGAGGGAGCCCCCAAGGCCCGAGGGCGGCACTCCTGAGACTCCGGGCGTGTACAACCCCACTCATTATTACGTGAGAGTGTCACAGGTGGATACCTTCATAGGCGTGAGCCTTACTTCATATCGCCAGATGAGGGCCCCGCCTTGCGCCTCCCTCGACCACCGTTGGGGGCGACCGGAAACTAGGACGACACCAAGGGGCAAAGGGGACACCAGCGGCGCCCTCGGCGACCACAGGTCCTCTGCCGGGGGAAGGCTTTGGAGCACCTCCCCGGCAAAGGGCCTACCTCCGGGGGATGCCTTGCTCCGTGCGGCGCAGGGAGGGGCCTTTCTCCCGGACGCTCTCCTACAGCTCCCCTGGCGGCAGGGAGGCCAGCGAGCTGGGGCCGCCATCCACTGCTGCGACCTGATCCTCCTGCGTCCCATGGTTAGCGTAAGCATGCTCCTGAGGAATTAGTGGTACCCTGTAGCTATTGTCGCCGACGTGGTTGGTGAGGCTTCCGGAGGGCTCCTGAAAGGTGCCAACTTCCAGCGTCTCCTCCTCCCAGCCCAGCTCGAGGAACGAGCCAGGGTCGTCTTCCAGCATGTACTCCTGGTCCACCATGCGGGGCACGTAGGCCTCCGAGGCCGCCGCCTCAAAGACCTCGCCGTAGTGCCCCACGCTCCATGTTGCACCGCCCAACGTGCCGCCTTGAGGATGGTAGGGTTGCATCCCGCCGGGGCCGTAGGTGGCAGCGCTCGTGCCCACGCCCACTGGAGGTGGCGCGGGTGCGAGCGGGCGTCCAGCTCCTTTGGTTGCGCCAGTGTCGATGAAGCCTGGTGGTGCGCCCGTGGCACGCGGGCGCGGCGAGGCCCGTCATGCGACCCGGCCGCAGCTTGAGGTGTGAGCAGAGAGCAGAAGGGTGGTGCTCCCGAGGCTGCGGCGTCCAAGAGCTCGACGACGCGCTCCAGCAATGCATCTCGGATGCTCTCCATTAACCGGCATCGCAGCAGCTCCCGAGCCACTATAAGCACGGCCCTCATGTTTTCTTGCTCCCGTCGGGTGTCTGGCGCCGTGGCCGCGGCGTGGCTTGAGGCTGCACGCACTTGTCGCGAAGTAAGGGCGGACGGTGGGTGACCGCGTCGCGCACGCCCCGTAGTGTTTGGTAGTGCGCGTGCTGCCTGGGGCGCTGGGTTGAGGTCTTCTTGGGCGGGCGGCGGCGCCCGGGCTGGCCAGGCTGCCCAGCGATCGGTGTTGGTCCTTGAGTCACCAGACATCGGAGCCGCGGAGTGTCGGGGGACCAACGAGCGGATCAACTAGTGGAAGAAGAGCTCCGACGCACCCCTACCTGGCGTGCCAAATGTTGGATCTCTGGTTCTGGCAAAACCCTCAAGGTTCGAACACTGTGGTGCGCACAAAGATCTCCCCCTGCCAACTCACGCCCTCAACCTCGCCACGATCCCAAAGGCAAGATCGATGAACTCGCAACACAAGAGACACAAGATTTATACTGGTTCGGGCCACCATTGTGGTGTAATACCCAATTCCAGTGTGGTTTGGTGGATTGCCTCTCAAGCTGAGGATGAACAGTACAAGGGGAAGAACAACCTCCTGAGGTGAGGTGTTCTTGTGCTTGGTGGGTGTGTGGATGGGTTGGATCTAGTCCAAGATGAGATGGCTAAGGCCCAGTTCGCCTCCTACTGTGTTGGCTATCCTATTTATAGAGGCCCTGGTCCTTTCCCCAAATATCGAGCGGGAAGGGAGCCAACAACAGCCAATTTGAAAGGGGACAACTAGTACAAGTTATCCTGACAAAAGCAGTCTTCGCCTGCCAAAGGCTCTGGTGGTGACGCCGCCTTGGGCTTCATGGTGACCTCCGTCTTGCCGTCCTGCGGGTCTTGGTCTCGTTGCACCGATATGGAAACCTTTGCTTGACGCCTCGGTACTCCTCGCCTGCGCTTGCCTCCTTAGCACCAAAGAGGAAACAAGGACACTATGCGCGCTGGCGCCCGCCTGGTCTCAATCGTCACGGCTCACGTCATTGGAACCTCGCGAGGTTTTCCTGGACTTGATCTCTCCGCCCCTCGCGAGCCAGTCTGGTGAGGCCGCTCCCGAGGAGGTCTTGTGTCGTCCGCCTCGCGAGGGTCTTGAATGCCGCATGTAGGAAAGTCTGGGGACCCCTGTTCCCAGAACACCGACAGAGAGGTAACTATAAAGATGGGGGATGAGTCTACAAATAAAGGCCGTCGTATCACCTGCAGCAATTTCAACCATCCTTTGGTTTGAAGGAATATCATAGGAACTCTATATGATATGATTTATATAGGATTTTTTCCTTTAGAGCCAATTGGTTCATAGGAATAGATTCATATACTCCACATTTCAAAGGAAATAAACATGATATCATTTTTATAGCTTTAGAGCCACTTGGTTCATATGAATGGATTCCTATACTCCCATAATTTCAAAGGAAAATAAACATTAGCGTATATTCAATAGAAAAGTTCCTATGATGTGAACCAAATGACATCTCTTTTCTAATCCCTCCTCACGGGAATTGAGATACATGTCATCTATAGATTCAAGAGAAAAGTTCCTATGATGTGAACCAAATGACATCTCTTCTCCAATCCCTACTCATAGGAATTGTGCTACATGTCATCTCTTTCCCTACAACTTCCATGTATACATCTTCTATTCCTAAATAGCTAGTACAACCCACTAGTAGCTTTTTTTCCTAGACATGCAACTATGGCACAAGAACACGTCATGCATGCAAGTCATAAATCACACTCTTTTTTCTACTCTATGCATGCAAGCACCACATCATCAATTTATGCATGTTACTCATAAGTTATTTCTTCCATTAAATTTTGCATTGACAATTGATGACCCACAAGTGTAGGGGATCTATCATAGTCCTTTTGATAAGTAAGAGTGTCGAACCCAACAAGGAGCAAAAGGAAATGATAAGCAGTTTTCAGTAAGATATTCTCTGACAGCACTGAAATTATCGGTAACAGATAGTTCTGTGATAAGGTAATTTGTAACGGGTAACAAGTAAATAAAGTAAATAGGGTGCAACAAGATGGCCCAATCCTTTTTGTAGCAAAGGACAAGCCTGGACAAACTCTTATATAAAGGAAAACACTCCCAAGGACACATGGGAATTATCGTCAAGCTAGTTTTCATCACGTTCATATGATTCGCGTTTGATACTTTGATACTTTGATATGTGGGTGGACCGGTGCTTGGGTACTTCCCTTCCTTGGACAAGAATCCCACTTATGATTAACCCCTATTGCAAGCATCCGCAACTAGAAAATAAGTATTAAGGTACACCTAACCATAGCATGCAACATATGGATCCAAATTAGCCCCTTATGAAGCAACTCATAAACTAGGGTTTAAGCTTTCTGTCACTCTAGCAACCAATTATCTACTTATTAATTCCCAATGCCTTCCCCTAGGCCCAAACAATGGTGAAGTGTCATGTAGTCGACGTTCACATGACACCACTAGAGGAGAGACAACATACATCTCATCAAAATATCGAACGAATACCAAATTCACATGACTACTTATAGCAAGACGTCTCCCATGTCCTCAGGAACAAATGTAACTACTCACAAATCATATTCATGTTCATAATCAGAGGGGTATTAATATGCATAAAGGATCTGAACATATGATCTTCCACCGAATAAACCAACTAGCATCAACTACGAAGAGTAATCAACACTATTAGCAACCCACAGGTACCAATCTGAGGCTTCGGGACAAAGATTGGATACAAGAGATGAACTAGGTTTGAGACGAGATGGTGCTAGTGAAGATGTTGATGGAGATTTACCCCCTCCTGATGAGAGGGTCGATGATGATGACGATGGTGATGATTTCCCCCTCCCAGAGGGAAGTTACCCCGGCAGAACAGCTCCGCCGGAACCCTAGATTGGTTGTGCCAAGGTTCTGCCTCGTGGTGTCGGAGTTTCTTCCCGTGAACTAGCTTCTCACTTTTTCCTCGATGAAATACCTCATATAGCAGAAGATGGGCATCAGAGGCCTGCCAGGGGGCCCACGAGGCAAGGGACGCGCCCCCACCCTCGTGGACGATGGGTGGCCCCCCTCTGGTACTTTCTTCGCCCAATATTTTTTATATATTCTGAAAATAATTCCCGTGGAGTTTCAGGACTTTTTGGAGTTGCGCAGAAGAGGTCTCTAATATTTGCTCCCTCTCCAGCCTAGAATTCCAGCTGCCGGCATTCTCCCTCTTCATGTAAACCTTATAAAATATGAGAGAATAGGCATAAGTATTGTGATATAATGTGTAATAACAGCCCATAATGAAATAATTATCGATATAAAATCATGATGCAAAATGGACGTATCAACTCCCCAAGCTTAGACCTCGCTTGTCTTAAGCGGAAGCCGAAATCGAAAAATATGTCCACATGTTTAGAGATAGAGGTGCCGATAAAATAAAATACGGACATTAGGGCGTCATGATCATTATTATAACAACAACATATATATATATATATATTTCATATGATCTCTTATGCTAAAGTAACAATTCATTCATAGTTTCAAGTATGAATTATAAACTTCATTGAAAACTAACAAACTATAATCTCAGTCAATGAAGCAATTGCGATTTATCATAACATCAGAACGAGTCAATACAAGAGCTTTTCAGCAAGTCCGCATACTCAACTATCATTTAGTCTTTCACAATTGCTAACACTCACGCAATACTTATGGGTATGAAGTTTTAATCGGACACAGAGAAAGATAGGGGCTTATAGTTTTGCCTCCCAACCTTTTACCTCAAGGGTAATGTCAACAATAATAGTTCATGAAAACTCACATCCAATAAGCTATATATATCTGGATATTTCCAACACATTGTGCTTGCCAAAGGATAAAATGTAAAAAGGAAAGGTGAAGATCACCATGACTCTTATATGAAGTAATAGACAAGAATAAAAGATAGGCCCTTCGCAGAGGGAAGCAGAGGTTGTCATGTGCTTTTATGGTTGAATGCACAAAATCTTAATGCGAAAGAACGTCACTTTATATTGCCACTTGTGATATGGACCTTTAATATGAGTCTGTCGCTTTTATTTCTTCCACATCACAAGATCGTACAAAGCTTATTTTCTCCACACTAATAAGTCATACATATTTAGAGAGCAATTTTTATTACTTGCAACAATGACAACTTACTTGAAGGATCTTACTCAATCCATAGGTAGATATGGTGAACTCTTATGGCAAAACTGGGGTTTAAGGATATTTGGAAGCACAAGTAGTATCTCTACTTGGTGCAAAGAATTTGGCTAGCATGAGAGGGAAAGGCAAGCTCAACATGTTGGATGATCCATGACAATATAATTTATTTCAGATGTAAGAAAACATAACCCATTACTTTGTATTCCTTGTCCAACATCAACTTTTTAGCATGTCATATTTTAATGAGTGCTCACAATCATAAAAGATGTCCAAGATAGTATATTTATATGTGAAGACCTCTCTTTCTTTATTACTTCCTATTAATTGCAACGATGACCAAAACTATGCTTTTCAACTCTCAACAACTTTTATTCATCATACTTTTTATATGTGAAGTCATTACTCTCCATAACATCCATATGATCTCTTTAATTCTTTCTCTTTTATTTTATTCCCTCAAGATCATAGCAAGAAAATCAAGCCCTTGACTCAACACTAATCTTTATTATATATAGCTCACGGATTTGATTACATAGAAGGATCATAAATCAAAACTCAAAACTAGATCATATTAAAACTTTATTCTAATAGATCAAGATATTACCAAAAGGATCGAACTAACAAAAGTGGTAAAGATAAAAGTGTGATGGTGACATGATACCGGGGCAATCCCCCAAGCTTGGCAGTTGCCAAGGGGAGTGCCCATACCCATGTGTTTATGTCTCTTTCTTTAGGGGTGGTGATGTGATATTCTTGGCGATGATGCCCCTCGGGATACGATTCTCTTCCTCGAGCTTATTGACTTGCTGCTTGAGGTCCATTATTTCCTTATGGAGCTTGCCCGTGACGGCTAAAGCTCCCTTCGCCCAAGGATGTTGCATAGCTGCGGGAGAACAAGTAACACTCTTTTTCATATTTTCATAAGAAATAAATCTAACATTGGAAGGGGTGACTGTGTTTGGAATAGTTGAGCTCTGTAGTCCCCCCATCGTGAATCCGCCTCGGAAACGAGAAGTAACTTCTTGATCCTCCTCCATTGCATCTATCCTTTTCAAGTCGGCCTCCATCTCTTCCTCGGTTGATGGCCCAAAGTGGTCAGCATTGATGTTTGCTCTTGGCCCTGGTGTCGGATGAGACACCCGACTCTCCCCGACTGACTCTTGAAAAGACATCTTGTTCTAGATCTGCAGCAAAAACAACTCGAAACAAAAACAGGAGATATTCACGTGATACGGTGGTCAAATCCTTCGGGAGATTATATAATGAATTTTTACCGACCAAAAGAAGTATCATACAAGAAAATCGAGTCCGGAGAGCACACGAAGTGCCCACGAGGAAGGGGGTGCGCCCTCCACCCTCGTGAAAGCCTTGTGTCATTCACGGACTGCTTCTTATTTTCCTATTTTCTTAAATATTCCAAAACGGAGAAAAATACTATTAGAACTGTTTTGGAGTCGGTTTACTTACCGTACCACATACCTCTTCCATTTCGGAGTCTGAAACGTTCTAGAAAGTGTCCCTTTGTAGCGACACGACCTCAAACGGTCAAGTCTATGTGCTTCAGTGTCATCCCTGGATCGGTAATGCTGACACACACAGTACTCGAAAGATTTATAACAGAGTGGAAATCACACACTGATTACATCGAATGACTCAAGAGAGAACTTATTACAATAAATATGGCTTAAGGCCGTCTAATATGATAACAACGGAAGTCTTGGAAGATAAAGTGAGTCCATCAACTCCAATGGCATAGCTAAGTGCATGACAAATGACCTATCGCGTCTTACTCCTCGTCTAAAAAGTCTGCAACATGATATGTTGCAGCCCGAAAACGGGTCAGCACATGGAATATGCTGGCAAAGTAACACAGGCGAGTAATGAACAGAATAAATGTTATCACTACATGCATATATGGCTGGTGGAGGCTGTATGGTTAATATGTTTTGCGTAAAGCCAATTTTTCCCTACAACAAAGGAATATATTTTATTTAACTATCATGGTAGTTGAACAACATTGAGAAGGTTCCTCCAACACAATCCCCACTAAAGGTAATTATCAACCCAACAAATTAAATTAGAGTGATGAGATCCATATGATAATCCATAAACCAGATACTCAAGATGTCCATAACCGGGGACACGGCTAACCAGGATTAGTTTGTACACTCTGCAGAGGTTTGCACACTTTTCCTCACAAGACTCGATCTCCTCCGTTGAAGTTCTCGCACTACATGGTGTTTGAGAAACGGATGACCGAGACACAGTCTTTCAGAAGCATTAACTCTTTACTACGGGTGGGCAGTTACACCTACTTTATCTCTACATCTGCTAGCCCACCACTGAAAGAGGTCACACAACAGACTCAACTATGCCAGAGCCCATATTGGCTTGTGGCTGCACACAGAAGTTTCTAGCATAAATAATCTTATGATCCCTTTGAGCCTGGGTGGCGGACCATAGGAGGATCACACGGTATATCCCCGGGATCTCCTAAGACAACACTGGTATATCCCCAGGTGCCCAAAACAAGCAATCCACCCAGATGTGTATTAAAGTTTCCATCTTAAGTTAAACCATTAAATTAACAATCTCACATCTATCATGGATACACTCAAACCCAAATCCACGTCTACGAGCATAGCATGGCAATATAAGCATAACGTAGAAGTAACTCCCAGGGTTTGATAATAAAACAGGTAGTAGGTTCTACCTCGTCATCTACTTCCCAAACCCACATGTTAAGAGATCCTACTCATGCAATGTGTGAAGGTTAAACTAATGCATAAAAACTGGGTGATAAAGGGGTATGATCAAAGTGTTACTTGCCTTGCTGATGATCCACAAAACCTAGAGACTCGTAGTAGCACGCTTCGCACTCCGGGTGTTCTATCACAAACAAACAATAACATACATAAGCAATCCAGCAAAGCTGCACAGATAAATCTCAAATAATAAGATCTAACCAGAAAGTTCAACTGAATAACTCTGATTTGCAAAAAGAATCAAATCAAACGGAGCAACGAAACTCAAACTACGAAAGAAACAAGATCCGATTACTAATCTAGGCTAAAGTCAAATTTTACAATACCAAAATTTTGTTCAAGTTGATTAAACAGAAAGAGGGCTTCGAGACAAAGATCTAGGCATTTGAATTGCCTGATTCTGATAAACGAGCGAAAAGATAAACTAAAACAAAAATTGGGTCAGAAATCTCGATCGAAAATAATCGCGAAAAACCCTGGAAAAAGAAAAACTGACAAACAGGCTAACGAACGAACATTCGTTGTCTGTGACTAACGGGTGAAAGGCGTTCGTTAAAATGAACGTACGGAAGAACGTCCACAACTTAACCGAACCAAAAAAATGAAACAAAAACCAATCTAATAGAAAAAACGGTCTATGGTTTCTAAAAAACCGACCGGACGAAAGTCAACGACGGCGGCTCGGTGGAGATCAGCAGCGGCGCGGCTGCTGCGGCGAGTCGCGACGACGGCGGCGGCAGGTGGCGGCGGCGGCTTAGGGTTTGGTGGGGCGCGCGGGCGGGCTGGGGCTGGCGGCGGCTCGAGGTCTCGCCTCTTAAAGGGCCGGCCGGGTCAATGTCCCAGGCGGACACGGCCCGGTAAGGCGGTAACTTTTTTTAAATAATTCTGCGTAGAAAAACAAAGAAAATAAATACTAAACGAACTCCAAAAATCCGAAAATAAATTTTCCCCGTCCTCTAAAAATACTGCGGATAGGGTGAGCATTTATTGGGGCCTCTAATGCAATTTTGAAAAACACATATTTTTCCTAATTCAAATAAAATAGCGATAAAACCCAAATAAAGTAACTTATTTGATTTTAATATTTTCCTCTAATATTTCATTTATTTTGGAGAAGTCATATTATCTCCTCTCATATATTTTGATATGAAATATTTTCGGAGAGAAAATAATTAAAACCAAAGTGATCCTTGTTACAATATTTGATAAAACTCAAATTTGAGAACGAGGGAAAATCCCCAACTCTCTCCGAGGGTCCTTGAGTTGCTTAGGATTTCGAGGATCACAAAATGAAATGCAATAAAATATGATATGCATGAATGACCTTTGTATAACATTCCAAATTGAAAATTTGGGATGTTACAAACCTACCCCCCTTAAGATGAATCTCGCCCTCGAGATCCGAGTTGGCTAGAAAATAGGTGTGGGTGGTCTTTGCGTAGATCATCCTCTCTTTCCCAGGTGGCTTCATCCTCGGTATGGTGGCTCCACTTAAATTTGCACAACTTGATAACCTTCTTGCGGGTAACTCGACTGACTAACTCGAGAATCTTGACTGGTTTTTCCTCATACGTCAAATCATTGTCCAACTGAATTGCTTCCAGGGGCACTGTATCTCTTAGAGGAATATCTGCCATCTAAGCATGGCACTTCTTCAACTGGGAAACATGAAACACATCATGAACTCCTGACAGTCCTTCAGGTAACTCCAACGTGTAGGCAACCTCTCCCATGCGCTCCAGAACACGGTTCGGTCCTACAAATCTCGGGGCTAACTTTCCTTTAACTCTAAAATGCTTAACTCCTCGCAGAGGTGACACTTGTAGATATGCTCTGTCTCTGATTTCATAGACTACCTCCTTGCGTTTCGAGTCTGCATAACTCTTCTGTCTGGACTGAGCTACTTTCAGTCTATCTCAAATCAGCTTAACCTTCTCTTCAGACTCTTTGATCAAATACGGTCCAAACAACTAATGGTCTCCAACTTCATCCCACATCAACAGTGTTCGGCATCTTCTTCCGTACAGGGCTTCAAATGATGCCATCTTCAAACTGGCCAGGTAGCTGTTATTGTACGAGAACTCCGCGTAGGGTAAATTGTCATCCCAACTAGACCCGTAGTCTAGTGCACAAGCTCTCAGCATGTCCTCCAAAATCTGATTGACTCTCTCAGTCTGTCCATCTATCTGCGGGTGAAAAGTTGTACTAAACTCCAGCCTGGTTCCCAAAGTCTGGTGCAGTTGGTGCCAAAACTTTGAAGTAAATTGTGTTCCTTTGTCTGATATGATGGTCCTCGGAACTCCATGCAGACACATGATCCTGGTCATATATATATTGGCCAACTTTGCACTTGTATATGTGGTTTTCACTGGGATAAATGAGCTATTTTGGTCAAGCGGTCCACTACTACCCAGATAGAATCATACCCCGATCGGGTCCTCGGTGATCCGGTGATAAAATCCATGCCAAGCTTATCCCACTTCCATTCGGGTATCGGCATAGGTTGTAGTAATCCTGCTGGCTTCTGATGTTCTGCCTTCACTCTCTGACATACATCACATATGGCTACATACTCGGCAATATCCTTCTTCATTCCAGTCCACCAAAAACGCTCCTTCAAATCCAAATACATCTTGGTGTTCCCGGGGTGTATCGAGTATGGTGAGTTGTGAGCTTCCTATAATATTAACTTCTTGATCTCGGCATTATTGGGCACAAAAATACGGTCCTCAAATCACAAGGTGTCGTCCTCATCCTCATGAAAACCTTTGGCTTTGCCTTCACTCATCTTCTCCTTTATCTCGATAATTTCTTTGTCATCCTTATGGGCTTCTAGAATCTTTCCCAACAATGTCGACTGAACTTCCATGGCTATAACAAAACTTTGGGAACAATCTCTAAATGTAGCTCCATGAATCTTCTGCTAACTCGTTTGGCAATCCTCCTGTTACTAAGGTATTGGCATAACTGTTTCGGCTCGAAGCGTCTGCCACGACATTGCCCTTTCCTGGATGATAGTGCAACTTCATATCATAATCCTTTATAAGCTCCAACCATCTCCTTTGCCTAAGGTTCAACTCCTTTTGTCTGAAAATGTACTTCAAACTCTTATGATCCATGTACACATCACAATGGTTCCCAATAAGAAAATGTATCCAGGTCTTGAGTGCATGCACCACAGCTGCTAACTCCAAATCGTGTGTGGCATAATTCAACTCATGCGGTTGAAGTTGTCGTGAGGCATATGAAACAACTCTTCCGTATTGCATAAGTACTCCTCCAAGTCCTAAGCGAGAGGCATCGCAATATACTTGGAAATCCTTGCGTATATCCGGTAGAATCAGCACTGGGGCTGTAGTCAAATGTTTCTTCAACTCTTGGAAACTAGCTTCACATTCCTCAGTCCAATGGAACTTGGTTTCCTTCTTCAACAACGTCGTCATTGGCTTCGCAATCTTAGATAAATTTCCAATGCATCTCCGATAGTATCCCGCGAGTCCAAGAAAACTGCGGATCTCTGCAACTGAGGTGGGTGCCAACCATTCAGTGACCGACTGAACTTTCGTGGGGTCTACTACTATACCTTCTCCCGATATAACATGTCCAAGAAATCCAACTTCCTTTAACCAAAACTCACACTTGCTAAACTTGGCATACAACTGATGCTCCCTAAGTTTCTCGAGAATTAAGCGCAAATGCTCGTTGTGTTCCTCTTCATCCTTTGAGTATACTAAATATCATCAATGAACACCACGACAAACTTATCCAAGAACTCCATGAACACCTTATTCATCATACTCATGAAATAGGCAGGGGCATTAGTCAATCCAAATGACATAACCGTATACTCATAAAGCCCATACAGTGTGGTGAACGTTGTCTTAGCTATATCCTTTTCTCGAATCTTCAGCTGGTGGTAGCCTGATCGCAGATTGATCTTCGAAAACAATTAGCTCCTTGCAGTTGGTCAAACAGATCATTGATCATTGGAAGTGGGTACTTGTTCTTGATTGTCACTTCATTCAATGCTCGATAATCAACAACCATTCTTAGGGATTTATCCTTCTTCTCAACCAATAGAACTGGGACTCCCCATGGTGATGAACTCCGTCGAATGTATCCTTTCTCCAATAACTCCTTAATATGTTTCTTGATCTCCTCCAGATCATTCGCGGGCATCCGGTATGGTCTCTTTGATATAGACCTGGTGCATAGCAACAGATCTATCAAAAACTCAATGTCTCATTCTGGCAGCATGCTTGGTAACTCCTCTGGGAATACATCTGGGTAATCCTTCACAACAGGCACTTCCTCCTGAACAACTCCCGTGAGAGAATGTACTTGGGTTCTCCTTGGCGAATGCTTGGATACATACTTGATCATTTTTCCCTCTAGGGTGGTAAGAAAAATTGACTTACTCGCACAATCGATGTTTCCCCCATACATCGATATCCAATCCATTCCTAATATCACATCAAATCCTCGTGACTCCAAAATTATCAGGTCTGAGGGGAAAACATGGCTCCCAATGGTCAATGGCATCGGAAAACATCCTTGACTTGCCGTATACTCCGCTCCTGGTGAGCTTACTAACATAGGTGTCCTAAGTACCTTAGTGGGTAACTTATACTTATCCACGAATCCCCTTGATATGTATGAATGCAACGCACCAATATGGAAAAGAATGATTGCAGTAAAAGACTTAACCAAAAACTTACCGATAACTGCATCTGGATGTTCTTCAACCTCCTCCACGTTCATGTGGTTTACTTGTCCCCTGTTGAAAGAGTTGGGCTTCTTCCCAGCGCTTCCATTTCCATTACCGTTCTTCAATTTTGGACAATGTTTGGCGTAGTGCCCAGTCTTCCCGCACTTGAAATAGGTAATGTGACTCTTATCCTTCTTGGCGGGTGTAGCTGGGTTAGAGCGGTTCTGATTGTTGCCTGCTCCATTCCCGTTTCCATTCTTGGGGCCACTGTGGTTATGGGAACTTCCTCCATTCTGAGAGTGGCCTCCATGGTTATGGATAATTCCTCCCGAGTTCGGGGTGAAACGAGGCTTCTGTTGAGCTCCAGAATTGTACTTTCCTTGTCCACACTTCCTCTTGTGGTTCTCAATCTGCTGCAGCTTCCCTTCAATCAAAAGAGCTTTGTCTACCAACTCCTGGTAGTTGTTGAATGTTGCCACCATCAACTGCATGCTCATCTCATCATTTAGCCCTTCCATAAACTTCTCCTGCTTCACGGCATCTGTGGCCACATCATCAGGAGCATAGCGAGATAACTTACTAAACTCCTCCACGTACTGGCCTACAGTATGGTTCCCCTGGCGTAAGTTGTGAAACTCACGCTTCTTCATGCTCATAGCTCCAGTGGATACGTGGGCTGTGTGGAATGCTTGCTGGAACTGCTCCCAAGTGATATTGGCTATAGGAAAAGTGGTTGTGTAATTCTCCCACCATGCGGCTGCTGGTCCGTCCAATTGGTGTGCGGCAAAACGCACCTTCTCAGCATCAGTGCAACCTGCGGTGGTCAATTCCCTTCCAATCTTGCGCAGCCAATCATCCACAACTATGGGCTTGGTGCTACTGGAAAACACCGGCGGCTGCAGCCTCAGAAAACAGGCTAAGTTGTCAACTGGTGGTGGTGGAGGTGGGTTGTTGTTGTTGTTGTTGCTGTTGTTGTTGTTGCCTTGGTTCTGAACTAACAACTGCATCAAGGCATTCTGCTGCTGGATCAACTGAGTGAGTTCGGTGGGAAAGCAAATCCGGGGTCACGTCTCGGAGGCATCTGACGGGTTTTAGAGGGAAGATTTTACAATAGAATGAGGTCTAATGAGAAAGCATTGCCCATATGCACATGACACAAACACAAACATATCATATCACTCAATCAATCAAGCAAGGGCATACAATCGGTCTAACTATCGTTACAGTGCTCGGACTATATTTACATGGGGGTACTACTAATAGTATTGGTGGTCTACTAGAAATTTTGATCGGTGGAAGACTCCATGATATCCGATCCAGCTTCGTCTTCATAGTCATCATCACTACTATCTGGGTCGGAGTCGGTGTTGTTGATGATGATGTAGTCTTCGGGACGAATCTCCTGGGGTTCGTCGTCTTCTCCTCCTGGCGCGGGGTCTTCCATAAAAACTCCTAGCTTCCTTGTCATGTCGTCATTCCTCTCCACAAGTATCATCATTTCCTCCTCATATCCATGACGTGTAGACTTAAGATCCTCTTCTAGCTTCGTGATCCTGATCATCGCCTTCTACAAATCTATCATGCTTGCGCACATCTAGTTCTCCCGGCGACGAATGTGATGGTTTAATTCCTGGATGAATGCTGCAATGGACCGGTCCTTCCTGGTGTTGATCATCTCCCATTGCTCATATCGGCGTCCACATATCTGGTAGATAGTATCCTTCAGCTCCTGTTTGTAGACTTCTCCAATACGTCCTATAGAAATGTGGGCTTCCATACTCTTGCCTAGACTCCAGGTGGGTGCATCAAAGGAAAACTCTATGGGTTTAGTGACTGGCGTGAACATCATTCCTAGAACTTGAACTCGAATCAACCAACGTTCCTCTTCTGGTAGTGTGGCAGTGTAGGTCCCGGTCAAGCTTGGTATTCCAATGTTTAGGTACTTAGTGACTTCCTTCAAGTGTCATCCAAAAGGTGTGTCTTCATCCGGTTGTGCAAACTTGTTCCTCGAGTCCGCCAACCTAAAGAGTAGAAAATGGAGAGGAGTCAGAAATAAGTAGAGAAGAGTGTTCTATGGCTTTTCTTAGTGGTCGTGTCCTACATTCAATGTGTGCTCTGATACCATGTTGTAGCGACCCAACCTCAAATGGTCAAGTCTTCGTGCTTCAATGTCATCCCTGGATTGGTAATGCTGACACACACAGTACTCGAAGGATTTATAACAGAGTGGCAATCACACATTGATTACATCGAATGTCTCAAGAGAGCACTTATTACAATAAATATGGCTTAAGGCCATCTAATATGGTAACAGCGAAAGGCTTGGAAGATAAAGTGATTCCATAAAGACCAACGACATAGTTGAGTGCATGAAAAACGACCTATCGCGTCTTACTCCTCATCTGAAAAGTCTGCAACATGATACGTTGCAGCCCGAAAACGGGTCAGCACATGGAATATGCTAGCAAAGTAACATAGGAAAGTAATGAACAGAATAAATGCTATCACTACATGCATATATGGCTGGTGGAGGCTGTATGGTTAATATGTTTTGCGTAAAGCCAATTTTTTCCTACAACAAAGGAATATATTTTATTTAACTATCATGGTAGTTGAACAACATTGAGAAGGTTCCTCCAATTCAATCCCAATTAAGAGTAATTATCAACCCAACAAATGAAATTAGAGTGATGAGATCCATATGATAATCCATAAACCAGATACTCAGGATGTCCATAACCGGGGACACGCCTAACCATGATTAGTTTGTACACTCTGCAGAGGTTTGCGCACTTTTCCCCACAAGACTCGATCTCCTTCATTAGATTTCTCGCACTACATGGTGTTTGAGAAACGGATGACCGAGACACAGTCTTTCAGAAGCATTAACTCTTTACTCCGGGTGGACAGTTACACCTACTTTCCCTCTACATCTGCTAGCCCACCACTGAAAGAGGTCACACACCATACTCAACTATGCCAGAGCCCATAATGGCTTGTGGCTGCACACATAAGTTTCTAGCATGAATAATCTTATGATCCCTTTGAGACTGGGTGGCAGACTGTAGGAGGATCACACGCTATATCCCCGGGATCTCCTAGGACAACACTGGTATATCCCTAGGTGCCCAAAACAAGCAATCCACCCAGATATGTATTAAAGTTGCCACCTTAAGTTAAACCATTAAATTAACAATCTCACATCTGTCATCGATACACTCAAACACAAATCCACGTCTACGAGCATAGCATGGCAATATAAGCATAACGTAGAAGTAACTCCCAGGGTTTGATAATAAAAGAGGTAATAGGTTCTACCTCATCATCTACTTCCCAAACCCACATGTTAAGAGATCCCACTCATGCAATGTGTGAAGGTTGAACTAATGCATAAAAACTGGGTGATAAAGGGGTATGATCAAAGTGTTACTTGCCTTGCTGATGATCCGCAAAACCTAGAGACTCGTAGTAGCACGCTTCGCACTCCGGGTATTCTATTGCAAACAAACAATAACATACATAAGCAATCAAGCAAAGCTGCACGGATAAATCTCAAATAAGAAGATCTAATCAGAAAGTTCAACTGAAGAACTCCGGTTTGCAAAAAGAATCAAATCAAATGGAGCAAGGAAACTCAAACTCCGAAAGAAACAAGATCTGGTTACTAATATGGGCTAAATTCAAATTTTACAGTATCAAAATCTTGTTCAAGTTGGTTAAACAGAAAGAGGGCTTCGAGACAAAGATCTAGGCATTTGAATTGCTTGATTTCGATAAACGAGCGAAAAGATAAACTAAAACGAAAATCGGGTCAGAAATCACGATAAAAAATAATCACGAAAAACCCTGGAAAAAGAAAAACTGACGAACAGGCTAACAAACGAAGTTCGCTGTCTGTGACTAACGGGTGAACGGCGTTCGTTAAAACGAATGTACGGACGAATGTCCGCAACTTAACCGAACCGAAAAAAAACTGAAACAAAAACCGATCTAATAGAAAAAACGGTCTAGGGTTTCTAAAAAACGACCGGACGACAGTCAACGGCGGCGGCTCAGTGGAGATTGGCGGCGGTGCAGCAGCGGTGGCGGCGACGGCCAGGCGCGACGGCGGCGGTGGCGGGTGGCGGCGGCGGCTTAGGGTTTGGCTGGGCGCGCGGGCGGGCTAGGGCTGGCGGCAGCTCGATGCCTCGCCTCTTAAAGGGCCGACCGGGTCGGTGTCCCAGGCGAACACGGCCTGGTAAGGCGGTAACTTTTTTTAAAAATAATTCCGCACAGAAAAACAAAGAAAAGAAATACTAAACGGACTCCAAAAATTCTAAAATAAATTTTCCCCGTCCTCTAAAAATACTCTGGACAGGGTGAACATTTATTTGGGCCTCGAATGCAATTTTGAAAAATGCATATTTTTCCTAATTCAAATAAAATAGCGATAAAACCCAAATAAAATAACTTATTTGATTTTAATATTTTCCTCTAATATTTCATTTATTTTGGAGAAGTCATATTATCTCCTCTCATATATTTTGATATGAAATATTTTTGAAGAGAAAACAATTAAAACCAAAGTGATCCTTGTTCCAATATTTGATAAAACTCAAATTTGAGAAGGAGGGAAAATCCCCAACTCTCTCCGAGGGTCCTTGAGTTGCTTACGAGGATGATAAAACAAAATGCAAAAAAATATGATATGCATGAATGACCCATGTATAACATTCCAAATTGAAAATTTGGGATGTTACACCCTTATGTATTCCTCCGGGGTTACGGTTTCAATAACATTAGTTTCAACATTTATGGGATTACCTGAGATATAATGTTTGATTCTTTGACCGTTCACCACCCTCGGATTTGTGCCTTCGAAGTTGTTGATTTTTATCGCGCCGTAACGATAGACCTCCTCGATGACGTAAGGACCTTCCCATTTAGAGGGGAGTTTTCCTGCAAAAAATCTTAAACGAGAGTTGTATAACAATACATACTCACCTACATTAAACTCACATTTTTGTATCCTTTTGTCATGCCATCTTTTAACTTTTTCTTTAAATAGTTTGGCATTCTCATAATCCTGGGTTCTCCATTCATCAAGTGAGCTAATTTCAAAAAGCCTCTTCTCACCGGCAAGTTTGAAATCATAATTGAGCTCTTTAATGGCCCAATATGCCTTATGTTCTAGTTCAAGAGGTAAGTGACATGCTTTTCCATAAACCATTTTATATGGAGACATACCCATAGGATTCTTATATGCAGTTATATAAGCCCATAATGCATCATCAAGTTTCTGGGACCAATTTTTCTAGATCTATTAACAATCTTTTGCAAAATTAATTTAAGCTCTGTATTACTCAATTCTACTTGACCACTCGAATGTGGATGATATGGAGATGCAATTCTATGATTAAGATCATACTTAGCAAGCATTTTATGAAAAGCACCATGAATAAAATGTGAACGACCATCAGTCATTAAGTATCTAGGGACTCTAAACCTCGGAAAAATAACTTCTTTAAGCATCTTAATAGAGGTGTTTTGATCAGCACTACTAGTTGTAATAGCTTCTACCCACTTAGTAACGTAATCAACAACAACTAAAATATGTGTATACCCATTAGAGGAAGGAAACGGTCCCATATAATCAAAGCCCCAAATATCAAATGGTTCAATAACAAGTGAATAATTCATAGGCATTTCTTGACGTCTACTAATATTACCAATTCTTTGACATTCATCACAAGACAAGACAAACTTACGGGCATCCTTGAACAGAGTAGGCCAATAAAAACCGGATTGTAGTACCTTATGTGCAGTTCTATCTCCAGCATGGTGTCCTCCATAAGCCTCGGAGTGACACTTGTGTAGGATCTCTTCCTGTTCATGCTCAGGTACACAATGTCTAACAACACCTTCTACTCCTTCTTTATAAAGGTGTGGGTCATCCCAAAAGTAATGTCTTAAGTCATAGAAGAACTTTTTCTTTTGCTGGTATGTGAAACTAGGTGGTATAAATTTAGCAATAATGTAATTAGCATAATCAGCATACCATGGAGCAGTACGAGAAGCATTTATGATAGCTAATTGTTCATCAGGAAAGCTATCATCAATAGGTAGTGGGTCATCAAGAACATTATCTAACCTAGAAAAGTTGTCTGCAACGGGGTTCTCAGCTCCCTTTCTATCAATAATATGCAAATCAAATTCTTGTAGCAAGAGAACCCATCTAATAAGTCTAGGTTTAGCATCTTTCTTTTCCATAAGATATTTAATAGCAGCATGATCAGTGTGAACATTTACTTTAGAATCAACTATATAAGGTCTGAACTTATCACAAGCAAATACAACTGCTAAAAATTCATTTTCAGTAGTAGCATAATATCTTTGAGCACTGTCTAGAGTTTTACTAGCATATTGGATAACATTTAATTTCTTATCAACTCTTTGTCCTAGAACATCCCCTATAGCATAATCACTAGCATCACACATAATTTCAAATGGTAAATTCCAATCAGGAGGCTAAACAATAGGTGCAGAAATCAAAGCTTTCTTAAGTATTTCAAATGCTTCTACACTGTAACACCCCGGATGTAGTTTACCTTATTTGTATTCCGACTCTTGCCGTTTCCGGCACTAAGTTATTTTATTTCATCGTTGTCGGGTTTTTGTCTCCATGTGTTTTTGTCTTTGTCTTGCATCTCATATCATGTCATCATGTGCATTGCATTTGCATATGTGTTCGTCTCATGCATCCGAGCATTTTCCCCATTGTTCGTTTTGCATTCCGGCGCTCCTATGTCCTCCGGTGGTCCTTTCTACCTCTTTTCATGTGTGAAGGTTAAACGTTTTCGGATTGGACCGAGACTTGTCATGCGGCCTTGGTTTACTACCGGTAGACCGCCTGTCAAGTTTCGTACCATTTGGACTTCATTTGATACTCCAACGGTTAACCGAGGGACCGAAAAGGCCTCGTGTGTGTTGCAGCCCAACACCTTTCCAAACTGGCACAAAACCCACCAAAACCTCTCCCGTCGTCTAGAGCATTCGATCACGATCGCGTGGCCGCAAACCGCACCTCATTTGGAGCTTCCTAGCTCCTCCTACTCCTATAAATAGCCCATCCTTCAAAAATTCCGGGTCTTCTCCTACCCTAACCCTAAAATTTGCTCTCGCCGCCGTCGGACAACGTCCGCTCAGTCCGGACACCTCGCCACGGCCAATCAGGTGCCGCCAAGTGTCGCCGCCGGGTCTCCCCCGCCTCCGGCCCGCTCGGCCTGGGGAGAGCCCCCGAGGCCCGCGCGCCTTGCGCCGCCTCCTACCGCGCCCCGCCGTCTTCTTCCCGCCGACCGGCGTCGCCGCGCCGCCGCGGGCGCCTCGCCAGAGTTCATCTCCACACCGGCCGCCTCGTCCTACTACATCGACGACGACCGAGGCCGCCACCTCATCACAGACCTCCGCCGCGCGCCGCCGTGGCCTCGCCGTCCCCTGCCGCGGCCACCTCGCCGGCGAGCCGACCTCCTCTGCTGGATCTCCATCTCCGGTGACCCCAAACTCCGGCCGGCCATCTTCGAAATCCGCGCCGCTATAGTGCTGCTACAGTGGATCCAGATCTAGATCTCGCGGTTGACTTTTTCCTCTCCGAAACCCTAGATTTTTGCAATCTTTGACATGCCATAACTCTGCATCCGTAGCTTCGATTCGTGCGTGTAGCATATCAAAATGTTCGTCTCGACGAGTACATCATTTCATCTCATTGCATTATTTTCATTCGAGCTCATCTTGATGCCCGAAATGCTATTGGAAGAGGGCTATTTGAGGAATATTTCAGATCTGTTTCAGCAAATGACCTTTTGTCATTTTTGCCATGGTTAATGTGTGCATGCTATGATCCTGAGCTCTACATGTGTTCTGTTAAATGCCATTCCATCTTTACAGGGGTGTATGCCATGTATTTTTGTGATCTTCGTGGTGACTAGCACAAGCATGCAAAGTAGCTTACTCAATGATGTTGATTTCAGGGACTGTGCGTGTCCTGCTGTAATTTTTATGCAATATGTTCATGATATTTCCTAGTGATCCGCGCCTCTTTTGAGGATGATCAGTAAGGATGTTTTGTTAATATTGTGGTGATCTATCCATCCATGTCTTTGTTTGCAATTATGGATCACCCTAGGTTGATTCAATTGAGCTCTACTTTTGCTATAAAATGATTCCTGGCAGATTGTTAACATGCTTAGCGATTTTGCCGAGGTTGTTGTTGTTGATCCGTGCATGCTATGATGTTGTTCTTGCCATGTCTAGATTCTATGCCATGTCTTCTTGATGGGTGTATGCTTAGTTTGTCATGCCATTCTTTGTAGTGAGTGCATCGAGCTCGTAAATATGCCTACTCATTATCTGTTTTGCATGCTCTAGTTTTTCACGAAGTCTGAATATGTTTATGTTTTTGCTATGTTCACATGCTTGCAATTGTATTTTCTGATCCCTTGTGGCTCAAGGTCACTAAGGAACTTTTGTTATATGCTTTGAGTAGCTTCATTCCATGCCTTGCTTTGCCATGATATGTTCCGGTAGCATGTAGTTTTCATGCTCTAAAGTTTGCTTCCTGATGATAAATTCCTGACATGCTGTTAATTTCACTAAGTCTGTAACCAGTAATCTTTTGCACTTTTGCCATGCTTGTTTGAACCTGTTAATGAGTGAATTAGCTATAGCTTAGTGTTCATATTTTGTCAAGTATTATGAGTGGATCCATGCCATGTATTTTGTTGTCATGTTGGAGTGTTGTAGCATGTTGTTATTGATGCATTTAGATGGCTACTTGCTGATTATCGCAGACCGGTGCCATATTTGTTTTGCTTGCCATTTCCAAACCGTGCATCTGATTCCGGTGATCTTTATCTCGATTTAAACCGAAATCAACTCCTCTTTCCAGTGGCACTCTTGGTTTTCCAAGTTGAGGCCAGGTTCATTCATTCCTTTGAAAATCATGCATATGCATCACATATCGCATCCCGCATATCATACCATGTTTGCATCATGTTGCTTGAGCATTGCACATGGTTGATTGTGTTCCTTTTTCTTGTTGTTCTTGCTTTGGGTAGAGCCGGGAGACGAGTACGTGAACGAGGAGCCCGTTGAGTATGATTACGAGGATCAAGGCAACTCTGAGAACTTTGCAGGCAAGATGACCATACCCTCGAAATCACTTCTATCTTTGCTTGCTAGATGCTCGCTCTTTTGCTATGCCTATGCTACGATACCTACCACTTGCTTATCATGCCTCCCATATTTCCATGTCAAACCTCTAACCCACCTTGTCCTAGCAAACCATTGTTTGTCTATGTTACCGCTTTGCTCAGCCCCTCTTATAGCGTTGCTAGTTGCAGGTGAAGTTTGGAGACCGTTCCTTGTTGGAACATGTTTATTGTTGGCATATCATCATATTATCTTGTTTATCTTAATGCACCTATATACTTGGTAAAGGGTGGAAGGCTCGGCCTTATGCCTAGTGTTTTGTTCCACTCTTGCCGCCCTAGTTTCCGTCATATCGGTGTTATGTTCCCGGATTTTGCGTTCCTTACACGGTTGGGTTATAATGGGAACCCCTTGACAGTTTGCCTTGAATAAAACTCCTCCAGAAATGCCCAACTATGGTTTTACCATTCGCCACCTAGCCACTTTTTCCCTTGGGTTTCCGGAGCCCAAGGGTCATCTTTATTTAAACCCCCCTGGGCTAGTGCTCCTCTGAGTGTTGGTCCGACTAAGCTGCCTGCGGGGCCACCTCAGGGAAACTTGAGGGTTGGTTTTACTCGTAGCGAGTCTCATCTGAGTGTGCCCTGAGAACGAGATATGTGCGGCTCCTATCGGGATTTGTCGGCACATTCGGGCGGTGTTGCTGGACTTGTTTTACCATGGTCGAAGATGTCTTGTAACCGGGATGCCGTGTCTGATCGGATTGTCTTGGGAGAAGGAATATCCTTCGTTGACCATGAGAGCTTGTGATGGGCTAAGTTGGGACTCCCCTGCAGGGATTTGAACTTTCGAAAGCCGTGCCCGCGGTTATGGGCAGATGGGAATTTGTTAATGTCCAGTTGTAGAAGACTTGAACTAAACTTAATTAAAATGCACCAACCGTGTGTGTAACCGTGATGGTCTCTTCTCGGCGGAGTCCGGGAAGTGAACACGGTGTTGGAGTAATGCTCGACGTAGGTTGTTCTAGGATCACTTCTTGATCATAGTTGTTCGACCGTGCTTTTGCCTTCTGTTCTCGCTCTCTTTTGCGAATATGTGTAACATCCCAAATTTTCAATTTGGAATGTTATACATTAGATCATCATTCCATACCATATTTTATTTTGCATTTTGGTTGATCCTAGAAATTCCACGCAACTCAATGACCCACGGAGAGAGTTGGGGATTTCGTCATTTTCATATTTGAGTTTTCTCAAATTTTGAGAATAGGATCATTTGATTCTATTTATTTTATCATCAATTATTTCTATTACGAAAATATGAGAGAGGGAATAAAATGACTTTCCCAACATAAATAAATATTGAGGATTTAATGATAAAATCAAATAAGATTTTATTTCGGAGTTTTTCGTTATTTTATTTGAATTTAGGAAAAATGTGCGTTTTTCAAAATTTCATTTAGGCCCCAAATAAATGTTCACCTTGTGCGGCTTGATTTTAGAAGCCCGTGAAAATTTATTTCAGAATTTTTGGAGTCCGTTTAGTATTTCTTTTTATTTTTCTTCTGTGCGTAAAATTTTAAAAAAAACGCGCACCGACCTACGGGCCGTGTCCCACCTGGACACCGGCCCGGGAAGGCTTTATAAGCCGGGGGAGAGGCCCAGCCGAGACAGCGCCCCAGCCCCGAAACCCTAGCCGCCAGCCCCCGCCGCCGCCGCCGCCGCCGACCCGCCGCCTCGTTTTCCGCGTCGGTTTTTTTATTTTTTTCGAAAAACCGTTCGGTTTTTCTGTCGGTTTTTCCGTTGGTTTTTTTAAATAGATCGGTTTTTCCGGTTTATTTAAATAGTGAGCGTTCGTCCATTCGTTCGTTCTAGCGAACGTTCATCGTTTTTCTTTATCTCGGATTAAATCCGCGATTTTTCTGATCGCGATTCCTGATCCGATTTTCGTTTTAGTATAAATTTTCGCTCGTTTATCGGAATCAGGCGATTAAAGAGCCTGGAGTTTCGTCTCGAAACCCTCTATCCGTTTAACCAACTTAAACAAGATTTTTCTACTGTAAAAATTTCCCTAGATCCAGATTAGTAGAACGAGGTTGTTTTCTTTCGCCGTTTGACTTTCATTGTTCCGTTCGATTTGATTCTTTTTGCAAACCAGAGTTCTTAAGTTGAACCTTCTGGTTAGATCTCTTATTTGAGTTTTACCCGTGCATTAGATGAGTACTTATTGTATGCTTGTTTGTTTGTCTGCGATAGAATACCCGGAGTGCGCCGCTTGTTACTTTGAATCTCTAGGTTTCGCGGATCATCAGCAAGGCAAGTAACACTTTGATCATACCTTTTCTACTACCCAGTTTTATTGCATTAGATCTAATCCTCACACATTGCATGATTAGGATCTAATTAAACAGTGGGATGGGAAGTAGTTGAGGTAGTACCTATTACCTGTTTATTTTCAAACCTTTGGGAGTTACTTCCGCGTTTGCTTATTATGCCATGCTATGCTAGTAGATGTGGATTGGGTGAGTGATATCCATGACAGATGTGAGTTTATTAATTAATGGTTTATCTAAGGTGGCAACTTAAACACACATCTGGGTGGATTGAGGCACCTGGGTATTCCAGGACTTGCCTGTTTTCTTTTGGACCGCCACTCAGGCTCAAAGGGATCATGAGACTATTCATACTAGAAACTTCCGTGTGCAGCCACAAGCTATTATGGGCTCTAGCATAGTTGACTAAGTCGTGCAAACTCTTACAGTGGTAGACTAGCAGATGTAGGGGATGTAGGTGGTACGGTCTACCCGATCGTAAGGTGCTAGCGCTTCTGAAAGACTATGTCTCGGTCATCCGTCTTCTCAAACACCTTGTAGTGCGAGAAACCAAACGGAGGCGATCGAGTCTTGTGGGGAGAAGTGCACAAACCTCTGCAGAGTGTAATAAACTAATCATGGTTAGCCGTGTCACCGGTTATGGACATCTTGAGTATCTAGTACCTGGATTATCATGTGAATCTCAACATGTTACTCTAAATTAATTTTGTTGGGTTTTGTTTAAAGATGATGCTTAATTGGGATTGAGGATGCTGTCAACCATTCTCAATGTTTAACAACTACCATGATAGTTAAAAATTTTTATTCCTTTGCAGTAGGGGAAAATTGGCTTTACGCAAAACTATAACCATAGAGCTTTCCACCAGCCAAATATGCATATAGTATAGCTGTTTCATTCCATTACTCTCTATGTGTTACATTGCCAGCATATTCCTTGTGCTGACCCGTTTCGGGCTGCAACGTTAATGTTGTAGACATTTCAGACGATGATTAAGGAGTTTTTAGGTCGTGGTCCTATACTTAGTGATGCCGTTGGAGTTGATGGACTCACTTATCTTCCAAGCCTTTCGTTGTTATTGTTATTAGATGGCCTTAAGCCATATTTAGTGTAATAAGTTCTCGTTTGAGACACTCGATGTAATAAGTGTGTGATTGCTACTCTGTTAGAAATCCTCCGACTACTGTGTGGTGTCAGCATTACTGATCCAGGGATGACACCGGAGCACAGAGATCAGACTGATTGAGGTCTGGTCGCTACAATATGTTAGCCACCATATATGCTAGTCGCTTGCTGCAGCTCCACTTCATACCTTTACCTTACCTATAAGCTTAAATAGTCTTGATCATGAGGGTGCGAGATTGCTGAGTCCCCGTGACTCACAGATTCCTTCCAAAACCAGATGCAGGGACCGATGATGCCATTCCAGATGATATGACCAAGCTCAAGTGGGAGTTCGATGAAGACTCTCGTCGTTACTATGTGTCTTTCCCAGATGATCAGTAGTGATGCCCAGTTGGGGCGATCGGGGACTATGTTGCATTTGGGGTTTATCTTCATTTTTGTTCCATAGTCGGACCTTGAGTGTATTGGATGAATGTAATGACTTATTTACGTATTTGTGTGACGTGGCGAGTGTAAGCCAACTATGTACCTTTCCCCTTTATTTATGTACATGGGTTGTTGTGAAGATTACCTCACTTGCAACATTGCTTTCAATGCGGTTATGCCTCTAAGTCGTGCTTCGACACGTGGGAGATATAGCCGCATCGAGGGCATTACATACACAATCCTCATCAAACACAAAAGGAACATCTTTTTGTAAGAGATTAGTCAGAGGCCTAGAAATTTTAGAGAAGTCCTTAATGAACCTCCTCTAAAAACAGGCATCACCAAGGAAACTTCTTATACCTTTAATGTCCTTAGGACACGACATCTTTTCAATAGCATCAACCTTAGCTTTATCAACTTCAATACCTCTTTCAGAAATTTTATGCCCCAAGACAATACCTTCATTAACCATAAAGTGGTACTTCTCCCAATTCAAGACAAGATTAGTTTCCTCACATCTCTGGAAAACTCGATCAAGGTTGCTTAAGCAATCATCAAAAGAAGTTCCACATACAAAAAAATCATCCATGAATACCTCCACAATCTTTTAACAAAAGTCAGAGAATATAGCAGTCATACATCTTTGAAAGGTAGCAGGTGCATTACATAAACCAAAAGGCATATGTCTATAATAAAAGGTACTGAAAGGGCAAGTAAAAGTTGTCTTTTCTTGATCCTCTTTTGACACAGGTATTTGAGAGAAACCAGAATAACCATCTAGAAAGCAAAAATGTGAATGTTTGGATAATCTTTCTAGCATTTGATCAATAAAAGGTAAAGGGTAATGATCCTTTTTAGTAGCTTTACTTAATTTGTGGAAATCAATTACCATTCTATAACCTATAACAATTCTTTGTGGAATCAATTCATCTTTATCATTAGGAACAACAGTAATACCTCCCTTCTTAGGGACACAATGGACAGGACTTACCCCCTGACTATCAGCAATGGGATAAATTATACCTGCCTCCAGAAGCTTTAGTATTTCTTTTCTTACCACTTCTTTCATCTTAGGATTTAACCATCGTTGGTGATCAACAACCGGTTTCGTGTCTTTCTCCAATTTTATTTTGTGCTGGCATAGAGTGGGACTAATTCCCTTAAGATCATCAAGAGTATATCCAATAGCATAACAGTGCTTCTTCAGTGTTTTCAATAGTTTCTTTTCTTCATGCTCTGAAAGGTTAGCACTAATAATAACAGGATATATCTCTTTCTCATCAAGATAAGCATATTTAAGAGTATCAGGTAAAGGTTTAAGCTCAAATAGGGATCACCCTTGGGTGAAGGAGGATCCCCTTGAATTTCAACATGCAAGTTGTGTTTCAAAATAGGTCCATGTTTAAAGAATACTTCATCTAACTCCCTTCTTTCATTCATGAACATATCATTTTCATGGTCGAGCAAATATTGTTCTAAAGGATCACTAGGAGGCACGGCAATAGAAGCGAGAACAATAATTTCATCTTTACTAGGCAATTCTTTATCATGGGGTTGTCTACGAAATTTAGCAAAATTAAACTCATGAGACATATCCCCCAAACCAATAGTAACAACATCCTTTTTGCAATCTATTGTAGCATTAACAGTATTCAAGAAGGGTCTACCAAATATAATGGGACAAAAGTTATCTTGTGGGGAACCAAGAACAAGAAAATCAGCAGGATATTTGACTTTCCCACACAAGACTTCAACATCTCTAACAATCCCAACTGGTCAAATAGTGTCTCTATTGGCAAGTTTAATTGTAACATCAATCTCTTCTATCTCAGCAGGTGCAATATCATGCATAATTTCTTTGTGTAAGGAATAAGGTATTGCATCTGCACTAGCACCCATGTCACATAAGCCATGACAGCAATGATCTCCTATTTTAACAGAAATAACAGGCATGCCTACAATAGGTCTATGCTTATTTTTAGTATCGGGTCTAGCAATTCTAGTAGCTTCATCACAGAAGTAAATAACATGCCCATCAATATTATCGGCCAAGAGATCTTTAACCATAGCAACACTAGGTTTAACTTTGATTTGCTCAGAGGGTGTAGGTGTTCTAGTATTACTCTTACGAACAACAGTTGAAGCTTTAGCATGATCCTTTATTCTAACAGGGAAAGGTGGTTTCTCAATATAAGCAGTAGGAACAAAAGAATCATATGTGCAACTACTTTTACTTCAATGGGAGGATTATATTCGAACCACTTCTCCTTAGGGAGATCAACATGAGTAGCAAAGGATTCACAGAAAGAAGCTACTATCTCAGAGTCAAGTCCATATTTAGTGCTAAATTCACAGAAAGCATCGGTATCCATAAAAGATTTAACACAATCAAACTTAGGTATTATACCTGACTCCTTACCTTCGTCGAGATCCCAATCTTTAGAGTTGCATTTAATTCTTTCCAATAAATCCCATTTGAATTCAATAGTCTTCCTCATAAAGGAGCCAGTACAATAAGTATCAAGGATGGAGCGATTATCGAGAGAAAGCCAAGCATAAAATTTTTGAATAATAATTTCTCTTGAGAGCTCATGATTGGGGCATGAATATAACATTGACTTAAGCCTCCCCCAAGCTTGAGCGATGCTTTCTCCTTCGTGAGGCCAAAAATTATATATATATAATTACGATCACGATGAACAAGATGCATAGGATAATACTTCTGATGAAATTCCAATTTCAATCAGTTGTAGTTCCATGATCCCATATCATCACATAGCCTAAACCATTTCAATGCCTTTCCCTTCAAAGATAAAGGGAAGACCTTCTTATTGATAACATCCTCGGGCATACCTGCAAGCTTAAATAATCCACAAACTTCATCCACATAGATTAGGTGCAAATCGGGATGCAATGTTCCATCTCTTGTAAAAGGATTAGCTAGTAGTTTCTCTACCATACCTAAAGGAATTTCAAAATAAACATTTTCATTAGGTTCAGTAGGTTGAGGAGCAGCTCTTTGCTCTACTGGTCGGGGTGAAGATACCCCGAACAAGCCCCCCAAAGGATTACTTTCCATAGTAACAAGTGATAGTAAATTTCAGCACACTATATAAATTTTTACTTACCAAATTCCACCTACCAAAGGCGCTTCACTCCCCGGCAACGGTGCCAGAAAAGAGTCTTGATGACCCACAAATGTAGGGGATCTATCGTAGTCCTTTCGATAAGTAAGAGTGTCGAATCCAACGAGGAGCGGAAGGAAATGATAAGCATTTTTTAGTAAGATATTCTCTGCAAGCACTGAAATTATCGGTAATAGATAGTTTTGTGATAAGGTAATTTGTAACGGGTGAGGGAGTCCTGGATTAGGGGGTATCCGGACAGCCGGATTATATCCTTTGGCCGAACTGTTGGACTATGAAGATACAAGATTGAAGACTCTGTCACGTGTCCAGATGGAACTCTCCTTGGCGTGGAAGGCAAGCTTGGCAATACAGATATGTAGATCTCTTTCCTTGTAACCCACTCTGTGTAACCCTAGCCCCTCCGGTGTCTATATAAACCGGAGGGTTTAGTCCGTAGGACGAACAACAATCATACCATAGGCTAGCTTCTAGGGTTTAGCCTCTTCGATCTCGTGGTAGATCAACTCTTGTACTACTCATATTATCATGAACAATCAAGCAGGGCGTAGGGTATTACCTCCATCAAGAGGGCCTGAACCTGGGTAAACATCGTGTCCCCTGCCTCTTGTTACCATCCACCTTAGACGCACAGTTCGGGACCCCCTACCCGAGATCCGTCGGTTTTGACACCGACATTGGTGCTTTCATTGAGAGTTCCTCTGTGTCGTCACCATAAGCCTGGATGGCTCCTTCAATCATCGATTGCGATGCAGTCCAGGGTGAGACTATTCTCCCCGGACAGATCTTTGTATTCGGCGGCTCTGCACTGCGGGCCAACTCGCTTGGCCATCCGTAGTAGATTGAGAGCTACGCTCCTGGCTACCACGTCAGGTTTGAAAGCATAAACCACACGGCCGACATCCACAGAGACAGGATCTTCGATGGATTCGAGCCCTTGCCGAGTGCGCCGCACGGTCACAATGAGCATGATTTAGCTCTACCATCGGACAGTGTTCGGGAGATCGCACCGGCGACCGTTCCGACCCTCAATTCGGAGCCAGTTGCGCCATCCAAGGACGCGTGGATAGACCCCGCCATGGAGGCCGCACCCTCAGCGGCGATAGAGCCAAATACTAACTTCACCCCTAACGAGAGTCGTGTCGCCGAACTGCCGGATCCTTCCCCGGCCACGAACTCCGAACCGCCTGTGCCCGTGCCTATCGAATCCGTTTGGGCGCTAATCATGGAGTTCACCTCCGCGGATATCTTTCAGCACTCGCCCTTCGGCGACATACTGAATTCATTAAAGTCTCTCTCCTTGTCAGGAGAGTCCTGGCCGAACTATGTCCGGCAGGATTGGGATGCGGATGGCGAAGAAATTCTCCGCCCACCCACCACCCACTTAGTAGCCACTGTCGACGATTTGACCGACATGCTCGACTTTGATTTCGAAGATATCAACGGTATGGACGACGATGCAGGAGACGAACAGGAGCCACTACCACAGGGCACTGGACACCCACTTCATCATATGATGTATACATGGTGGACACACCCAAAGAAAACAACGACGAGGAACAGAAGGACGCAGCGAAGGATTGTTCCCTCGAGAAGTAGTCAAAGCGACTGCGTCAGCGTCGCTCCAAATCCCGCCTCGGCAGAAACAACGATCATATAGACCCAGCGATAGAGCAGGGTGAGCCAGCGGACGACAAACACGGCATTGAACCACCATCCGACCACGGCAACACGGAGAATCAAACCGAACAACCCGACTTCGATGAAGATAACAGTCCGGATGACATCACACCGGACGGGCACCCGGAGCAACAGAATACCCACCAAAGGCTTGTTGCCACTGCGAGGTGTCTGAAAAAGTAGAAGCAAAGGCTCAGGGCTGCAGAAGACACACTCAGAATCAGATGGAGTGAAGTACTCAACACTGCAGCAAAATACGGCGGTAGTCGCCACACAAAGAGCTACCCGAAGCGAAAGCTGCTACCTGAATTCGATGAGGAGGCCTTAGATCCCCCGCAATCAAAAAACAAAACAGCCATCCGGTCGGATAGACGACCTCGTGGCCAACATAGAGCGGTAAACGATGCCGCACACAAGCCAGTATGCGATCCATGTGAGGGCTCGCATCAAAAGGACGACGCAACCAGATCCATCTACGGGCCAAGAAAGCGCACTCCAGCACGCAATGCAACACAACAAAAATCCGAACACCACGGTACACCCAAATATAGGGGTGCCGCACACCCCCTATGTTTCACCGATGAGGTGCTGGACCATGAATTTCTAGAGGGATTCAAACCCGTAAACATAGAGGCGTACGACGGAACGATAAACCCTGGGGTCTGTATTGAGGACAACATCCTCCATATCCACATGGCTCGAGGAGACGATCTCCATGCCATCAACTACTTACCCCTCAAGCTCAAAGGGCTAGCTCGGCACTGGCTTAAAAGCCTCCCCGAAAACTCCATTGGAAGCTGGGAAGAGCTCGAGGATGATTTTCGGGCAAATTTTCAAGGGACCTATGTCCGACCACCGGATGCATACGATTTAAGTCATATAACTCAACAGCCTGGAGAGTTAGCCTGAAAGCTTTGGAACAGGTTTCTCACGAAAAAGAACCAAATAGTCGACTGTCCGGACGCCGAAGCCTTAGCAGCTTTCAAGCACAGCATTCGAGATGAATGGCTTGCCAGGCACCTCGGCTAAGAAAAGCCAAGAACAATGGCAGCATTAACAAGCCTCATGACCCGCTTTTGCGCGGGCGAGGACAGCTGGTTAGCCCGATGTAGCACCAGTGACCCAAGTACATCCGAAGTCAGGGACGGAAATGGGAAGCCACGACGCAGCAAAAACAAGCGCCGGAATAAAGAAGGCAGCCCGAAGAGCACGGCAGTAAACGTCGGATTTAGAAGCTCTCGGCCAGGTCAGCAAAAGTTGCCCTCCAAAGGCAACAGAGACGAACTGTCCAGCCTAAACAAGATTCTGGACAAAATATGTCAGATGCACAGCACCCTCGATAAACCTGCAAATCATACCCATAGAGAATGTTGGGTCTTCAAGCAGTCTGGCAAGCTCAACGCCGAACACAAGGGGCAGGATACACCAAGTGAAGACAAGGACCAGTCTCGCAAGCAAAGCACTGGGGAACAGAAGAAATTCCCACCAGAAGTCAAAACAGTAAACGTGTTACACGTGATAAAGGGGAGAAACAAAGCGGCACTCCTAGAGACACATGCTCCGGGGCCTACCACCATGGAGTTCTGCCATTGGTCGTCCCAACCGATCACCTTTGACCATCGGGATTACTCGGCAAGTATTCGGCATGCAGGATGGGCTGCCTTGGTGTTAGACCCGATAATTGACAGATACCACTTCACATGAGTCCTGATGGACGGCGGCAGTAGTTTAAACCTGATATATCAGGACACAGTCTGCAAAATGGGGATAGACCCAACAAAAATCAGCCATAGCATTACTACCTTTAAAGGAGTAACGCCATGCCCAGAAGCCCATTGCACGGGCTCCCTGCTACTAGAGGTTATATTCGGCTTTCCCGATAAACTTCCGCAGCGAAAAGTTAACCTTCCACATCGCTCCATTCCAAAGTGGCTATCAAGCACTACTCGGAGGCGAAGCTTTCACTTGCTTTAACGCAATACCGCATTACGGTTCTCTCATGCTTAAGATGCCCGGTCCACGTGGCATCATTATAGTAAATGGAAATATTGAGCGCTCCTTGCGCGTGGAAGACCGTGCGGTCGCCTTGGCAGCCGCACACTAGACGGCCTCACCAACTAGAGCATCTGACAAGTCGTTAAGACAACTGACACAGTTAGACGAGTCCGGTGCAGCTATATATAATTGATACAGGTTTGATGGCTATACCCCTATAACAATATAAGGGGCTCAACGCGTGTAAACAAGTGACAATTAGGCTCAACTATATTCATCTTGAACTGTACATGGTTTATTTAGTATAACCTACCTTTTTGCATGACAACTTTTCAACTAAGTTCCTCTCTTTTACAGATGACCATCGTGCTACACCCGTCCAGGATACGGCACAACGGAGACACAGGCGCAGACGTGCAGCAGGGACCCGTTTCAAGGATTCTTTTTAGATTAAGACCATGCATAAACCTTTTTTACTATCTCTTGTTGATACACATCCCCCAGATTCTCAGTACAATTGAGAAGGATGCTGACGTATTGGCATGTGGCCACGTCAGAATATTGCACAAACCTGGACACTAGGGGCTTATTACAAAGGGCACTGTTTATGCCCGGTTTACATCATAAAGACCGAGTACCTTAGAGATTGTTCGGTGTCGCAAGTTTGGCCTTATATGCATCAGCTCCGAATCATGTCTTTGGTCAAATGTTGGGTTTGCCCGGCTCCTGTGTTTTGCTGCCTTACGTTCCGCTCTATCGGCTAAGGCGGCACCAGGAGAACTACTGCGATTGTGCACTGGTACATCCGGATGAGCACCTTAATAGAGAAAGCCGAAAACTGACTGTCATGATATAGCGTGAGACTGGTCAACCACTCGATGACCTAGCGGAATCTTCGGGATTCCTCCGCCTTAATGAAGGGCCGTTTCCCGGCCAGGCATGTACGCGCCCCGAATCTGGATGAGCGCGGAGCCGCTAGGGGCTATATAGTAGCCCCACTGTCAAACTCCTCTGGCTAAGTGAAAGTGTTAAAGCATTATAGTCCGATTGCCTAGTTCGCTGTGCTATCACCTCCTTAATGGACCAAGACGTTGGATCAAGTGTGAACATGCGTCTTCTGCGAACACCCCTGCATTATATGTGTGGGGGCTGAAGCCAACGACTGCCATCATTCAGGTTATATACATATATACATAAACGGCTGCACAGGAGGCATCATAGTACTTTCGGGCAAAAGTATAAATACAGCCTTGATAAAGTCAATAAAACATTGTTTTTACAATGGGAATACATGTCACTTAAACATAATATTCTTTGAGCACTAAGCCTCTATCAAACGAGCGCCTTCAAAAACTTCTTCAAAGTAGTGCTCGGCAGCCACTCGGCCTATGGCCGAACCCTGTGCCGCAACAGTGGTGGCATCCATCTCCGCCCAGTATGTTTTGACACGGGCAAGGGCCATCTGCGAGCCTTCTATGCACGCCGACCTCTTTATAGCATCGATGCATGGCACAACACCAAGGAATTGTTGCACTAAGCTAAAGTAGCTATTCGGCCTTGGCCCTCCTGGCCACAGATGATCCATAATGGACCTCATGGCAAGTCCGGATAATGTATGGAGCTTGGCCCAACCGGTCAATCGCTCATTCAGCAATAGCGGACGGACTGGAGCGTGAAACTATGACCAGAACAGCTTCTCCACTTTAGGACCTTTCTGATCCTTGAAGTACTCGGCCGCATCAGCAGCACTTGCAGCCAAATCCATGTACTCGTCCGCAGAACTCCATAGCCGGTCTAGAGGAGCATATTTCGGATCTCCAAACTTAGTCCGTAACAAGAAGGGCTTCCCAGAAACGATATCCGCAGCTTGATTCAGCTCCTCCTTCGTCGCTTTAATTTTGGAGTGAGCTTCCTTGGCAGCCACCCGGGCCTTCTCCAGGTCCGTCACCTTCACCCAATTTTCTTCTTCAAGAAGCCGGTAACGTCCAGTAGCATCTTTTAACTCCATGGCCGTCTTGGCAATTTTTTCTTTGCTCTCGCAATGTGCGGCCTGTTCGGCCTTAACTCTTCGGCCGCCTTTAAAGCGGCCGCATTGCTACTCCTTGCTTGCTCCTTGGCTTGGGCAAGCTCTGCCCGAAGGGTCTCCATGGTGGCAGCTTCATCTGCAGTCACAACATATTAAAGATACTGGCATCATGTTGCTCTTACTATGTGACAATCACCAGAAAAATCACCTACCCTGTGCCTCGTCAAGCCGCTTGTTAACGAGCACGATGTTGGAATCTGCCGCATCCAGTTGACGCCTTAGTTCGGCAAACCCATCAGTCCGGCTAGCCACCGGAGCTTCAACCACCTGCACATAAAGGCGGTCCGGTTATTACCTGGGACTACGATCCTCTGTTTGCCGCCGTTTTCGACGACAACCAGAGTCTCAAGGGCTACTATCTACACAGGGCACATCTAAAAATGTGCGGTACTGTCAACAATATACATCATTTCGTGTATCTCAAAGCCCGTCAGTAGACTCATAAAGGCTTCATGCAACCAGCTTTCGGCGGACGAAATCCTTTCAATCACCGTACCCATCAACGTGCGGTGCTCTTCTGAGATAGCCGCTTGCTCTAGCAGATTCCTCAGTACGTCCGACCGCACACCAGATGGTGCCGGACTCTTTTGATTGCTCCCTTCAAGAGCCGGATACTGAGGACTTCGGGTGGCCATAGGATTACCTTCTGGCCTTGCCGGATCAGGAGAAACCCTTCGCGACGACACCTCGGGGTCGCCCGCCTCATGAGGCGGTGTGGCAGGGGGAGGCGTTTCACTCTCCATCATCTCTGGAAGAAGATCCCCTGAAGACGAGCTCTGCTGAGAAGGGCTAAGATCCGAACTGCAAGATAAATGCCTCGGTTATTTTCCTCAGAGGTAAAGCGAGATATTTTCATTTACCCTTTTACTTACGGCTCGGTGGAGGGCTGATCCCCTTGAGGGCATAGTGCGGCCAGGGTATCCCCCAGGGCAGGACCCTCTGGCGGAGATTTCTTTCCCCCATTTGGAGACCGTTGTCTCCGGGTCCTCAGAGGCGGTACTCTTCCGTCCCTGGGGAGAGGAAGTTTCAGTTCCTCCCCCCCGGCTAACCTCCTTCGTGGAGGCGCTAGCCTCCTTGTTCCCCCCTTTATCTTCTCCTGAGGTCACTTGATAAGACGTGATCTCCAGCATCCTGGTTAGCACGGGATTTGGTGAGGTCTCAGGGAGGGGGGCCAAACACCTGATCAACTTTGCCTTCGCCATCCAATGCTGGGTCAAAGAGCGGCTTTTTTAGGGCAATGTTGCAATAAATAAATAGACAGTGTGTTCAGATGCGGGGCTACTTACTTGGGTATCCGGGCAATTGCAGCTCAGACCTGCATCCTCAGTGATGTCCGGACACATTATTTGTGGTCTAAAGAACAACTCGTACATCTCTTCGTGTGTCATGCTGAGGAAATGTTGAATAGCTCGCGGTCCTTCTGGGTTGAATTCCCACATGCGAAGGGGCCGGCATTTGCACGGCTGGACTTGATGAACTAGCATGACTTGCACTACCATAACCTGACTGAAATCTCTCTCAAAGAGATCTCGGATACGGCTTTGCAGTATTTGCACGTCCTTGGTTGGACCCCAGCTCAGCCCCCTGCTGATCCATGACATCAGTTGTGGTGGGGGGCCTGAGCGAAAGGTGGGGGCAGCTACCCACTTGGCACTTCATGGAGCTGTGATGTAGAACCACTCCCGCTGCCACAATCCGAACACCTCTGGGAAGTAACCCTCAGGCCATGGAGTGTCAGCAATTTTGCTTATTGAAGTGCCTCCGCATGCTGCATGCTGCCCCTCGATCATCTTCGACTTCACATTGAAGGTCTTGAGCCACAGGCCGAAGTGAGGGGTAATGCGGAGGAAGGCCTCACATACGACAATAAATGTTGAGATGTGAAGAAGGGAATCTGGGGCCAGATCGTGAAAATCTAGCCCGTAATAGAACATAAGACCCCTAACAAAGGGATCCAGAGCGAGGGCTAGTCCTTGGAGGAAGTGGGAGATGAACACGACGCTCTCGTTGGGTTCGGGAGTAGGGACGACTTGCCCTCGGGCAGGCAGCCGATGCGAAATTTCGGCGGTCAGATATCTAGCCTCTCTCAACTTCTTGATGTCCTCCTCTGTGACGGAGGAAGGCATCCACCGACCTTGAAGGTTGGATCCGGACATAGTTGAAGGTCCGAAGTGCCTAAACCTGAGCTTTGGGTGTTGGAACTCGAGGCGGGAGGCGGATTCGATTAAGATCGAGAGGAAAAGGCCTTGTCACCTTTATAAAGAGGGTGAATATCAAGCGTCCGCCTCGTGGTCGTTTGGGACTTGCCTAAGATCTAGGAGTCCTATCAATAGGCACGGTTGGGTTACCCATGTCCATATTGATGAGAATCCCGTAATAAAGGGGACACGATCTCTGCTTCGACAAGACGTGCCAAGGAAACTGCCTCGCGAAACACGCTGAGATTGGTTATGAAAAATAATTTGAATAAAGACCTGGCTGTGGTGTGATGTTACACTACGGGGTACGTCAGCAGATTAGATTTATGGAAATATTATTCTCTCTACGGTGGTATGTGGAACTTGTTGTGCAGAGCCGGACATGATCCTCATGTTCAAAATCTTCTATGAAGTATTCGGAGGAGGAACCCGCCTTGCAATGCCGAAGACAATCCGCGCGCCGGACTCATCGTCATTGAAGCCTGGTTCAGGGGCTACTGAGGGAGTCCTGGATTAGGGGGTATTCGGACAGCTGGATTATATCCTTTGGCCGGACTGTTGGACTATGAAGATACAAGATTGAAGACTTCGTCCCGTGTCCGGATGGAACTCTCCTTGGCATGGAAGGCAAGCTTGGCAATACGTATATGTAGATCTCTTTCCTTCTAAGCGACTCTGTGTAACCCTAGCCTCCTCCGGTGTCTATATAAGCCGGAGGGTTTAGTACGTAGGACGAACAACAATCATACCATAGGCTAGCTTCTAGGGTTTAGCCTCTTCGATCTCGTGGTAGATCAACTCTTGTACTACTCATATTATCAAGAACAATCAAGCAGGACGTAGGCTATTACGTCCATCAAGAGGGCCCGAACCTGGTTAAACATCGTGTCCCCTGCCTCCTGTTACCATCCGCCTTAGACACACAGTTCGGGACCCCCTACCCGAGATCCACCGGTTTTGACACTGACAACAGGTAACAAGTAAATAAAGTAAAGAAGGTGTAGCAAGATGGCCCAATCCTTTTTGTAGCAAAGGAAAAGCCTAGAAAAACTCTTATATAAAGGAAAATGCTCCCGAGGACACATGGGAATTATCGTCAAGCTAGTTTTCATCACGTTCATATGATTCGCGTTCGGTACTTTGATAATTTGATATGTGGATGGACCGGTGCTTGGGTACTGCCCTTCCTTGGACAAGCATCCCACTTATGATTAACCCCTATTGCAAGCATCCGCAACTACAAAAGAAGTATTAAGGTAAACCTAACCATAGCATGAAACGTATGGATCCAAATCAGCCCCTTAAGAAGCAACTCATAAACTAGGGTTTAAGCTTCTGTCACTCTAGCAACCCATCATCTACTTACTACTTCCCAATGACTTCCCCTAGGCCCAAAGAATGGTGAAGTGTCATGTAGTCAACGTTCACATGACACCACTAGAGGAGAGACAACATACATCTCATCAAAATATCAAACGAATACCAAATTCACATGACTACTTATAGTAAGACTTCTCACATGTCCTTAGGAACAAACGTAACTACTCACAAATCATATTCATGTTCATAATCAGGGGGTATTAATATGCATAAAGGATCTGAACATATGATCTTCCACCGAATAAACCAACTAGCATCAACTATAAAGAGTAATCAACACTACTAGCAACCCACAGCTACCAATCTGAGGCTTTGGGACAAAGATTGGATACAAGAGATGAACTAGGGTTTGAGATGAGATGGTGCTGGTAAAGATGTTGATGGAGATTGACCCCCTCCCGATGAGAGGATCGATGATGATGACCATGGTGATGATTTCCCCCTCCCGGAGGGAAGTTTCCTTGGCAAAACAGCTCCGCCTGAGCCCTAGATTGGTTCCGCCAAGGTTCTGCCTCGTGGCGGCGGAGCTTCGTCCCGTGAGCTAGATTCTCATTTTTTCCTCGATGAAAGACCTCATATAGCAGAAGATGGGCATCAGAGGCCGGCCAAGGGGCCCACGAGGCAGGGGGGCGTTCCTAGGGGGTAGGGCGCGCCCCCACCCTCGTGGACGGTGGGTGGCCCCCCTCTGGTACTTTCTTCGCCCAATATTTTTTATATATTCTGAAAATAATTCCCATGGAGTTTTAGGACTTTTGGAGGTGTGCAGAATAGGTCTCTAATATTTGCTCCTTTTCCAGCCTAGAATTCCAGCTGTCGGCAATCTCCCTCTTCATGTAAACCTTATAAAATAAGAGAGAATAAGCATAAGTATTGTGGCAGAATGTGTAATAACAGCCCATAATGCAATAATTATCGATATAAAAGCATGATGCAAAATGGACGTATCAACAATGTATGTGCTGGTCACGTGCACACCTATGTAGTTCACATTCACATTTTTGTTAGAAACGTCATTCTTTTAACTGCAATTCAGTTTTTCTCTTTGTACTCCCTCCGTCTAGGTGTGTAAGTCATCTTCCGAAAACAAAATAATCCCAAAATGCTTTGGCACGGTTCATTAACTCCCTCCTCGTTTCTAGTTTCGTGACATATCAACCAATAAGAGATGTGGGCCGTGCATGCTTTCCCAAAACACAAGCACTTCTCCTTTGTTCTAGAATCTTCTGTATCATAATTGCCCAAACTTTTTTTCTAAATGAATTGCCATTATTTGTTTCTAACTTTATGCTTTACAATGCACAATCCCATGAATCTTAACTTTTTATAAAACTAATTGATTTTGAATGAGATTAACTATAAGAACTAAAGGAACATCTACATCATGCATATATGACTCAAAGCTTTACATGCTATAGTGTGTATTTATTCATAATTTGGTTTCCAAATCTAATGTGTTCAATGCATGTGTACCTTACTAGTTTTAGGTAGAGTAGCAAATTTCACGCGGCCGCGGGTAAATCAAAATGCAGGGCCCATGCATCATTGCCTTTCGGTCGAACCTACATCCACAATTTTTTGTACGTATATCTCCACTGGTCCCTGAACCCAAAATGTTGCCTCGTTCCCGTATAAGCAAGCGGCCCACAGATATTAAGGCATCGACTCGAGCTCAATCCCTCTCCTGTTTACTACAACGTGGCCCCGCACGCCATAGTAATCCTACAAATCCTACCGCTGCATGCATCATTGGTTTTCTTCAAGAGGACGAGGGAGAAGCGGATTTGTAGTGGAGGCGCTTTCAAAAACATGGATTTATAGTGGAGGCCTGTAACATCCTAAATTTTCAATTTGGAATGTTATACATTAGATCATCATGCATATCATATTTTATTTGCTTTGGGTTTTGATCCTAGAAAATTCTAAGCAACTCAAGGACCCACGAAGAGAGTTGGGGATTTTGTTATTTTCATATTTGAGTTTTTCTCAAATTTTGAGAATAGGATCATTTGATTTTATTTATTTTATCATCAATTATTTCTATTACAAAAATATGAGAGAGGGAATAAAATGACTTTCCCAAAATATAGAAATATTGAGGATTTAATAAAAAAATCAAATAGTTTTATTTCGGAGTTTTTTTTGTTGTTTTTATTTGAATTAGGAAAAATGCGCGTTTTTCGAAATTGCATTTAGGGCCCAAATAAATGTTCACTTTGTCAGGCTTGATATTAGAAGCCCGGGAAAATTTATTTCGGGATTTTTGGAGTCCGTTTAGTATTTCTTTTTATTTTTTTTCTTCCGAGCGAAAAAACGGAAATGACTATGGGCCGTACTCGGCCAGGACTCCGCCTGGCCGGCGCCTTTATAAGCCGGGGCAAGCCAGCCTGAAGGCCCAGTCGCCCCGAAACCCTAGCCGCGCCCAGCCCTAGCCCCGCCGCCGCCGCGCTGCGCCGCCGCCGATCCGTCGGAGCCGCGCGACGCCCGAGGTTCACCGCACCTCGAAATCCGTGCCGTTTAAAAAAAAAATCCGTTCGTCGTTTTTCTTTTTCATCGGATTTTTCCGCGGTTATTTTCTAATCGCGATTTCTGATCTGATTTTCGTTTTAGTTTAACTTTTCGCTCGTTTATCGGAATCAGGCGATTCAAGCGCCTGGAGTTTCGTCTCGAAACCCTCTATCCGAATAATCAACTTAAACAAGTTTTTGCTACTTTAAAATTTGACTTAGGTTCAGATTACTAGAACCAAGTTGTTTTCTTTCGCCGTTTGACTTTCTTTGCTTCGTTCGATTTGATTCCTTTTGCCAACCGGAGTTCTTAAGTTGAACCTTCTGGTTAGATCTCTTATTTGAGTTTGACCTGTGCATTAGATGAGTACTTATTGTATGCTTGTTTGATTGCCTGCGATAGAGTACCCGGAGTGCGCCGCCTGTTACTTCGAATCGTTAGGTTTCACGGATCATCAGCAAGGCAAGTAACACTTTGATCATACCTTTTCTACAACCCAGTTTTTTTGCATTAGATCAATCTTCACACATTGCATGATTAGGATCTAATTAAACTGTGGGATGGGAAGTAGATGAGGTAGTACCTATTACCTATTTATTATCAAACCTTTGGGAGTTACTTCTATGTTTGCTTATTATGCCAAGCTATGCTAGTAGACGTGGATTGGGTGAGTGAAATCCATGACAGATGTGAGATTGATAATTAATGGTTTATCTAAGGTGGCAACTTAAATACACATCTGGGTGGATTGAGGCACCTGGGTAATTCAGGACATGCCTGTTTTCTTTTGGACCGCCACCCAGGCTCAAAGGGATCCTGAGATTTTTCAAACTAGAAACTTCCGTGTGCAGCCACAAGCCATTATGGGCTCTGGCATAGTTGATTAAGTCGTGCGAACTCTTACAGGGTAGACTAGCAGATGTAGGGGAAAGTAGGTGTACCGATCTATCCATCGTAAGGTGCTAGCACTTCTGAAAGACTGTGTCTCGGTCATCCGTTTCTCAAACACCATGTAGTGCGGGAAATCCAACGGAGGCGATTGAGTCTTGTGGGGAAAAGTGTGCAAACCTCTGTAGAGTGTAACAAACTAATCATGATTAGCTGTGTCCCCGGTTATGGACATCCTGAGTATCTAGTATCTGGATTATCATGTGAATCTCAACATGTTACTCTAAAATTAATGTTATTGGGTTAATGATGATGCTTAATTGGGATTGAGAATGCTGTCAACCATTCTCAATGTTTAACAACCACCATGATAGTAATTAAATTTATTCCTTTTGAAGTAGGGAAAAATTGGCTTTATGCAAAACTGTAACCATAGAGCTTTCCACCAGCCAAATATGCATATAGTATAGCTGTTGCATTCCATTACTCTCTATGTGTTAACTTGCCAGCATATTCCATGTGCTGACCCGTTTTTGGGCTGCAACGTTAATGTGCAGACTTTTCAGACGATGATTAAGGAGTTTTTAGGTCGTGGTTCTATACTCAGTGATGCCGTTGGAGTTGATGGACTCACTTATCTTCCAAGCCTTCCGCTGTTATCGTAATTAGATGGCCTTAAGCCATATTTATTGTAACAAGTTCTCTTTTGAGACACTCGATGTAATAAGTGTGTGATTGCTACTCTGCTATAAATCCTCTGAGTACTGTGTGGTGTCAGCATTACTGATCCAGGGATGACACCAGAGCACAGAGATCAGACTGTTTGAGGTATGGTCGCTACAAAGATGGTATCAGAGCACACGCTGACTGTAGGACACGACCACTAAGCTAAAGACCTAGATCACTACTCACTCTCTTCTCTTCTGACCTCTCATCTTTTCTACTCTTTAGGATGGCGGATGCAAGGAACAAGTTCACCCAACCGGATGAAGATACACCCTTTGGACGCCACTTGAAGGAAGTCATTAGAACCTGAACATAGGAGTACCAAGCTTCACGGGAACCTACAACGCCACTTTACCTGAAGAAGAGCGCTGGATGATTGAAGTTGAAATCCCAGGAAGGACGTTCATGCCAGTCACTGAGCCCATAGAGTTTTCTTTTGATGCACCAACTAAGGATCTCAAGGATAATATCTACCAGATTTGCGGGCGCCGAGATGAACACTGGGAGATGATTAATAGCAGGAAAGATAGATCAGTTGCAGCTTTTATTCAGGAGTTAAATCAGCACATTCGACGACAGGAGAATCAGATGTGCGCTGACATGATAGGTCTGAAGAAGGCTAAGACTAGAATCAAGGAACTGGAGGAAGAACTCAAGGCTACATGTGAAGATTATGAAGAAGAAATTGAAGTATTGGTGGATAAGAATGCCGACCTAACTATGAAGCTAGCAGTATTTATGGGAGGCCCGACACCAGTAGATGAAGATGAAGAACCCAAGGAGATTAGCCCGGAAGACTACATCATCATCGACGGCACCGACTCAGAAGCAGATAGTAGCGATGATGACTATGTTGATGAAGCAGGAGCAGATATCATGGAGTCTACAACCGTAGAATATTTCTAGTAGACCACCTCATCAGTAGTAGTAGTCCACCATGTAAATATAGTAGTCCGAGCACCTTGCGATAGTTAGATCGATTGTATGCCTTTGTTTGATTGAATGAAGTGAATTGTTTGCTTTTGCCTCATGTGCATATGGGTAGTGTTTTCTCTTTAGACCCCCTCTATTCTTATATCTCATCTTTTCTAAACCCTCAGATGCCTCCGAGACGTGACACCGGATTTGCCTTTCCGCCGGAGCTCACCCAGTTGATCCAGCAGCAGAACACCTTGATGCAGTTGCTAGTCCAGAATCAGAATCAGGGGAACAACAACAACAACCCACCACCACCACCACCTGTTGACCACTAAGCCGCTTTCTTAGGCTGAATCCGCCGGTGTTTTCCAGTAGCACCGAGCCGATAGTAGCAGATGATTGGCTCCGCAAGACAGCTAGGGAGTTGACCACAGCAGGATGCACAGATGCGGAGAAGGTTAAGTTTGCCGCACATCAGTTAGAAGGACCCGCAGCATCATGGTGGGAGAATTTCACAGCCACCTTTCCAGTCGACACTGTCACATGGGATCAATTTCAGCAGGCTTTCCGTACTGCCCATGTTTCAGCAGGAGCTATGGCCATGAAGAAGCGTGAGTTTCGTAACTTGCGCCAAGGAGGACGGACAGTTGGCTAGTATGTGGAGGAGTTTAGTAAGCTAGCACGTTATGCCCCAGACGACGTTGCTACGGATGCAGCTAAGCAGGAGAAGTTCCTGGAAGGACTGAATGATGAGTTGAGTATGCAGTTGATGGTAGCCACCTTCAACAACTACCAGGAGTTGGTAGACCGTGCTCTTATGATTGAAGGGAAGCAGCAGCAAATTGAGAACCGCAAGAGGAAGTATGGACAAGGAAAGTATAATTCAGGAGCTCAGCAGAAGCCACGTTTTACCCCTAGACCGGGAGGACATTTTCAGCATACCCATGGAGTAGGTAGCTCGCACAATCACAATGGCACCAAGAATGGTAATGGGAATGGAGGAAGCAATGGCCAGAACCGCAGCACCCCATCAACCCCAGCCAAGAGAGATCTGAGTCAAGTCACCTGTTTCAAGTGTTCCAAGACCGGACATTATGCCAATGAATGTCCTGAAGGCCAAAACGGCAATGGAAGCTCTGGAAAGAAGCCAAACCCTTTCAACAGGGGACAGGTGAACCACGTTAATGTGGAGGAGGTTGAAGCTCAGCCCAATGCAGTAATAGGTAAGTTTTGGTTAAGTCATTTACTGCACTCGTTCTTTTTGATACTCGTGCATCGCATTCATACATATCAAGGGGATTTGTGGAAAAGTATAGCCTACCCACTAGGGTTCTCAAAACACCTATGCTAGTAAGCTCACCAGGAGCAGAGTACATGGCCAGTCAAGGATGTTTTCAAGTGCCATTAAGTATAGGACAGCATGTTTTCCCAACAGATTTAATTATTCTGGAATCCCAAGGTCTGGATGTGATTCTTGGTATGGATTGGCTGTCGATGTATGGAGGAAACATCGATTGTGCTAGTAAGTCAATTTTGCTTACCACCCCAGAAGGGAGAAAGATCAAGTATGTATCCCGGCATGCGCCAAACAAGACACAAGTAAATTCATTAACAGGAGTTGTGCAGGAGGAAGTACCAGTGGTAAGGGAATTCCCTGATGTATTTCCAGAGGAGTTGCCAGGCATGCCATCGGATAGAGATATTGAGTTCTTAATTGAGCTATTGCCAGGCACAGGGCCAATATCAAAGAGACCATATAGGATGCCAGCAAAGGATTTGGTGGAAATTAAGAAACAGATTAAGGAATTACTGGATAAAGGTTACATTCGCCCAAGTTCTTCACCTTGGGGATCACCAGTACTATTAGTAGAGAAGAAGGACTGATCGTTAAGGATGGTTGTTGATTATCGAGGATTGAATGAAGTAACAATCAAGAACAAGTACCCGCTACCAATGATCAATGATCTGTTTGATCGATTGCAATGAGCTAAAGTGTTTTCCAAGATCGATTTGCGATCAGGGTACCACCAGTTGAAGATTCGAGAACATGATATTCCGAAGACAGCTTTTACCACCAGGTATGGGCTGTATGAGTATACGTTATGTCATTTGGTCTGACTAACGCGCCTGCCTATTTTATGAACATGATGAACAAAGTGTTTATGGAGTTTTTGGATAAGTTCGCCGTAGTGTTCATTGATGATATCCTGGTTTATTCAAAGAATGAAGAGGAACATAAGGAGCATTTCCGTTTGGTACTTGGAAAGCTCAGAGAACATCAATTATATGCCAAGTTCAGCAAATGTGAGTTTTGGTTGTAGGAAGTAGGATTCCTCGGACACGTTATATCTGGAGAAGGTATAGTTGTTGATCCCACTAAAGTTGATACCGTGACCAAGTGGGAAGCCCCAACTACCATTGGAGAGATCCGGAGTTTTCTTGGACTCGCAGGATACTACCGGAGGTTTATTGAATTTTTTTAAAAGATTTCGAAGCCTATGATGGAGTTGTTGAAGAAAGATACCAAGTTCAAATGGACTGAGCAGTGTGAGGCTAGTTTCCAGGAGTTGAAGAAACGCTTGGTTACCTCACCAGTGTTAATTTTGCCAGATCAGACCAAGGATTATGAGGTGTATTGCGACGCTTCACGTCGAGGACTTGGAGCAGTGCTTATGCAAGAAGGGAGAGTTGTTTCATATGCCTCAAGACAACTGAAGCCCCATGAGTTGAATTACGCTACGCATGATTTGGAGTTAGCATCCGTAGTGCATGCCTTGAAGACATGGAGACATTTCCTCATCGGAAATCATTGTGAGGTGTACACGGATCATAAGAGTTTGAAGTACATTTTCACACAGAAGGAGTTGAACCTCAGACAAAGGAGATGGTTGGAGCTCATCAAGGATTATGATATGAAATTCCATTATCATCCCGGGAAGGCTAATTTAGTAGCTGATGCATTAAGCCGCAAGAGCCATGTCAATACGTTAATGACGGGAGAAATACCCAAGGAGTTAGCAGAAAATCTTCGTGAACTATGTTTGGAAATAGTTCCGAGAGGCTATGTAGCAACGTTGGAAATTCAGTCAACTTTGATGGACAGAATCAGGGAAGCTCAGAAGACTGACAAGGAGATTGCTTCCATAAAGGAGAAAATGAAAGAAGGAAAAGCTAAAGGATTTCGTGAGGATGAGCATGATACCCTATGGTTTGAAGACCGTGTCTATGTGCCCAATGACCCGGAGATCAGGAAGTTAATTCTGCAAGAGGCCCATGATTCACCCTATTCGATTCACCCAGGGAATACCAAGATGTATCTGGATTTGAAGGATATTTTCTGCTAGACCGGAATGAAGAAAGAAATAAGCAGAGTATGTAGCAGTTTGTGATGTATGCCAGAGAGTAAAGGCAGAGCATCAAAAGCCAGCAGGATTGTTACAACCATTGCTGATACCCGAATGGAAGTGGGATAAGTTAGGCATGGATTTTATCACGGGATTGCCCAGGACTCGTTCAGGCTATGACTCGATTTGGGTTGTAGTCGATCGATTGACGAAAGTAGCTCATTTCATCCCAGTAAAGACCACTTATACCAGTGCTAAGTTGGCAAAAATATACATGACCAGAATAGTATGTCTGCATGGAGTTCCGAGGAGTATCGTATCAGAGAGATGAACCCAGTTTACCTCAAAGTTCTGGAAGCAGTTGCACGAAACTTTGGGAACCAGGCTAGAATTCAGTACAGCTTTTCATCCGCAGACAGATGGACAGACTGAGAGAGTCAATCAGATTTTGGAGGATATGCTGAGAGCTTGTGCGCTAGATTATGGATCTAGTTGGGACGATAATTTGCCATATGCAGAGTTCTCTTACAACAACAGTTACCAAACCAGTTTGAAGATGGCCCCTTTCGAAGCTTTGTACGGAAGGAGGTGCAAGACACCATTGTCATGGGACGAAGTTGGAGACCGTCAGTTGTTTGGACCTGACTTGATTAAGGAGTCTGAACAGAAAGTGAAGTTGATTCGCGATAGGCTCAAGGTAGCCCAGTCCAGACAGAAGAGTTATGCAGATTCTAAACGCAAGGAGACAGTTTACGAAGTTGGAGACAGAGCTTATCTTTGAGTATCTCCACTTCGGGGAACAAAGCGTTTTGGAGTTAAAGGGAAGTTAGCGCCACGATTTGTAGGACCATATCGAATTTTGGAGCGTATGGGAGAAGTGGCCTACAAGTTGAAATTGCCCAAAGGATTGTTAGGAATTCATGATGTGTTCCATGTTTCTCAGTTAAAGAAGTGTCATGCGGAGATGGCTGACATACCATTGAGAGACACAGTGCCTTTGGAAACTATTCAGTTGGATAACGATTTGACCTACGAGGAGAAACCAGTTAAGATCCTCGAGTTTGCCAGCCGAGTTACTCGCAGCAAAGTTATCAGGTTTTGCAAGGTTCAGTGGAGCCACCACACGGAGGATGAATCCACCTGGGAACGAGAGGAAGATTTGCTTAAAGACCACCCTCACCTATTTTCTAGCCAACCCGAATCTCGAGGGCGAGATTCATCTTAAGGGGGGTAGGTTTGTAACATCCCAAATTTTCAATTTGGAATGTTATACATTAGATCATCATGCATATCATATTTTATTTGCTTTGGGTTTTGATCCTAGAAAATTCTAAGCAACTCAAGGACCCACGGAGAGAGTTGGGGATTTCGTTATTTTCATATTTGAGTTTTTCTCAAATTTTGAGAATAGGATCATTTGATTTTATTTATGTTATCATCAATTATTTCTATTACAAAAATATGAGAGAGGGAATAAAATGACTTCCCCAAAATATAGAAATATTGAGGATTTAATAAAAAAAATCAAATAGTTTTATTTCGGATTTTATTTTGTTGTTTTTATTTGAATTAGGAAAATGCACGTTTTTCAAAATTGCATTTAGGGCCCAAATAAGTGTTCACTTTGTCGGGCTTGATTTTAGAAGCCCGAGAAAATTTATTTCGGGATTTTTGGAGTCCGTTTAGTATTTCTTTTTATTTTCTTTCTTCCGAGCAAAAAAAAAAATTCCGTTCGTCGTTTTTCTTTTTCATCGGATTTTTCCGCGGTTATTTTCTGATCGCGATTTCTGATCCGATTTTCGTTTTAGTTTAACTTTTCGCTTGTTTATCAGAATCAGGCGATTCAAGCGCCTGGAGTTTCGTCTCGAAACCCTCTATCCGAATAATCAACTTAAACAAGTTTTTGCTACTGTAAAATTTGACTTAGGTTCAGATTACTAGAACGAAGTTGTTTTCTTTCGCCGTTTGACTTTCTTTGCTTCGTTCGATTTGATTCCTTTTGCCAACCGGAGTTCTTAAGTTGAACCTTCTGGTTAGATCTCTTATTTGAGTTTTACCTATGCATTAGATGAGTACTTATTGTATGCTTGTTTGTTTGCCTGCGATAGAGTACCCGGAGTGCGCCGCCTGTTACTTCGAATCGTTAGGTTTCACGGATCATCAGCAAGGCAAGTAACACTTTGATCATACCTTTTCTACAACCCAGTTTTTTTGCATTAGATCAATCTTCACACATTGCATGATTAGGATCTAATTAAATTGTGGGATGGGAAGTAGATGAGGTGTACCTATTACCTGTTTATTATCAAACCTTTGGGAGTTACTTCTACGTTTGCTTATTATGACATGCTATGCTAGTAGACGTGGATTGGGTGAGTGAAATCCAAGACAGATGTGAGATTGATAATTAATGGTTTATCTAAGGTGGCAACTTAAATACACATCTGGGTGGATTGAGGCACCTGGGTATTCCAGGACATGCATGTTTTCTTTTGGACCACCACCCAGGCTCAAAGGGATCATGAGATTTTTCAAACTAGAAACTTCCGTGTGCAGCCACAAGCCATTATGGGCTCTGGCATAGTTGATTAAGTCGTGCGAACTCTTACAGGGTAGACTAGCAGATGTAGGGGAAAGTAGGTGTACCGGTCTATCCATCGTAAGGTGCTAGCGCTTCTGAAAGACTGTGTCTCGGTCATCCGTTTCTCAAACACCATGTAGTGCGAGAAATCCAACGGAGGCGATCGAGTCTTGTGGGGAAAAGTGCGCAAACCTCTGTAGGGTGTAACAAACTAATCATGATTAGTAGTGTCCCCAGTTATGGACATCCTGAGTATCTAGTATCTGGATTATCATGTGAATCTCAACATGTTACTCTAAAATTAATGTTGTTGGGTTAATGATGATGCTTAATTGGGATTGAGAATGCTGTCAACCATTCTCAATGTTTAACAACCACAATGATAGTAATTAAATTTATTCCTTTTGAAGTAGGGATAAATTGGCTTTATGCAAAACTGTAACCATATAGCTTTCCACCAGCCAAATATGCATATGGTATAGCTGTTGCATTCCATTACTCTCTATGTGTTACCTTGCCAGCATATTCCATGTGCTGACCCGTTTTCGGGCTGCAACGTTAATGTTGCAGACTTTTCAAACGACGATTAAGGAGTTTTTAGGTCGTGGTTCTATACTCAGTGATGCCGTTGGAGTTGATGGACTCACTTATCTTCCAAGCCTTCCGCTGTTATCGTAATTAGATGGCCTTAAGCCATATTTATTGTAGTAAGTTCTCTTTTTAGACACTCGATGTAATAAGTGTGTGATTGCTACTCTGCTATAAATCCTCTGAGTACTGTGTGGTGTCAGCATTACTGATCCAGGGATGACACTGGAGCACAAAGATCAGACTGTTTGAGGTTTGGTCGCTACAAGGCCCCTACCCTAGGGTGCCCTAGGTAGCTGCCGAACGCATAATTGGTTTGCTCTTTTCTTTATGATCTTGCGCCCTAGAGTGAACTGATGGTTGCTTCATCCGTCCAGCTTAATGCAGGAAAGGTGGCGCTTTGTGATTTGACGCCTCATCGCTCATTTACTACTACTACGACACTATGACCGGGGTGCCTCCAAGTCCAACCGCTGCTCTGAACTGTAATATGGTCCATTGCACGTGGAACAAGACGGTGGATGAGCCACATGTCGGCCAAAGGGGTCCTGTTAAGTGTGTCACCATTTCGTGTGTGGACTGGCCCTGCTTGAGGCCTCATTCGGTTTGGAGGATTTTCGTAGGAATAACATAGGAACAAGGATTCCGGAGGAAAATTTCCTATAAATGCATTCGGTTTATAGGAAATGCGTATAGGAATTTCATAGGAATACTACTCATTTCCTGTGTTTCTGGAGGAAACTACAGATCCACTGAAAGCTCATTTTGTGCGTAGGAACGAGGCAAGTCAATTCCTTAGGATGGCAAGTGCCATCCTATCAAATTCCTATACTATTCCTAATTCCTACGTTCTGATTTCCTCCAAACCGAATGAGCCCTGAGTTGCTACGCCAACACGACAGGAGTAGCCTACCACTTGGTTTTGCTCCTTGGTGAATCTCGACTATATTGATCTAACTAGCAATGTGCCCGTGCGTTGCAACGGATCCAAAATAGAATAATACATGTTCACAAACTTGAAAGAAAAACACTATAGTTTGGTGTATTTATCACTAAAAATATACTCGTATTAGGTTTCACTCAAAATATATTCCTTGTGGCTGTTTTGATGAGGTGGGGGAGGGATGTGGTTGGTTTCAAGATACTAAGGGGTTTCTGCAAATTGGAGCAGAGGAGTGGGGTCTTGTTGCAAAAATGCCATGACCTACATCATAGTCGTTAGATGCAGATCTGATGGTCAAAAATGACGGATGGCAGACATACCATCATCACCAACTGAGTCTTTTATAGGAGTAGAGAAAAGACACGTACTGTACTACCCTCTCCGTCTCGGTTTATAGGGCGCGCACATAGTTCTCGGTCATCCATTTGACTAACTAAATATGAGTTACTATGTCACAAAAAGTATATCATTTGATTCTTAAGCGGATGTAGTTTCTAAACATATACTGTTCATCACATATATAGCCAGTTAAATTCTCAACCTAGAACGACGTGCATGCCCTCTAAACCGATACGGAGGAAGTAGTAAAAATGAGGTGATTTTACCGACCGATGGGTGGGGGAGCATGGCCTGTCATGCGGTCCCACGTGTCATGATGTACCAAGGCGATGCGCGTGTCCCTCTTGAGGCAGAACAATGGCAGAAGCAATACTACGTGGTTTTCTTGAAGGATATGATGGCGAAGCGAAGTGTGAAATAATGGTTGCTTCGTTCGTCTGGGAAGGTGCGGCATTGTGATTTGACGTCTCATTGCTCATTACTACTACTGGGCGGTACGACTGGGGTGTGTCCCCCCTGTTGTTCTGCACTGTTATTTGGTGCATGACATGTTGACCCGGTTGCTATATGTCCCACATGTCGGCGAGAGGAAGTACAAAATTCATGAAAGCGAGCATCGACGGAGGAGTACAAGACACGGGTTGGTTTTTGCTGCTTCGCGCGATCCATCGATACAAACCCAGACTAAAAAAGGCGAGGGTGGGTCTTTTCCCGCATGTTAGGCAGAGGAGTTTGGCATAGTTTTTTCTAGGCAATGAGGCATGAAGGGAAACAAGCAAATAAAGGTTGAGCGAGTTAGTTTTAGGAAAATCTGATTTTACGGAGTACGTACCCACTATGGAGGTAGTATACTACTTACTACTCCCTCCTTTCTGGTTTATAGGGCTCGTCTAAAAAAATCGTTTTTCCGTTTTATAAGTCTCATTTCTACTAGTAGTAGTACCATCACATGTTGGATTTCAAGGTGCGTTAAATCACCTAAGGCAAGCATTGTCAAGAGAAAACTCACCAATGCATGTAGAAGTTCATGGAAATTTAGTGGTCATGCATGCATTCGTTCTAATTAATGCCTTGGTAAACATAACTTCTTGAGGAAAACGAGCGTTCATTACTTGTGCAAACTACGAAATTAATTCCACCACTCACCATCTACCTTGGTTGGAGAGATTTTGAAATTGAGCCATAAACTGGCAAGGAAGGAGTAGTAACATATCCTAGGGTAGCTTGCTGCACCATGGACTCCAAGGAAATTGTTGTAGTAGTACTACTCCTATATACTACTACTCCAAGGAACTTGAGCCATAAACTGGAAAGGAGGGAGTATATACCAAACAATATGATAATCTCTCTAACCAAGGTAGGGACGAGGAATAAACGGAGGGAGTAGTAAAATTTTCTCCTCGTCCTGCGAGCCACCATGCGCATGGGTGAGGGAGCGGGCATAGGCATAGTAAGCAAACATCACTTCATCCTGCGAGCCACCGTGCCCATTGGCGGGGGAGACGGCATAGTAAGCAAGCTTCACCTTGTTCTGTGAGTTGACGAGACACATCAAAAGTAATACTTACGTACAGAGCATCTTGCTACCTCTTGAGCACTGCGTTGGTTTTCCCTTGAAGAGGAAAGGGTGATGCAGCAAAGTAGCGTAAGTATTTCCCTCAGTTTTTGAGAACCAAGGTATCAATCCAGTAGGAGGCCACGCTCAAGTCCCTTGCACCTACACAAACAAATAAGAACCTTGCAACCAACGCGATAAAGGGGTTGTCCATCCCTTCACGTCCACTTGCAAAAGTGAGATTTGATAGAGAAGATAAGATGATATTTTTGGAATTTTTATGATAAAGACTAAAAGTAAAGAAAGCAAAATAAACGGCGCAACAAATAGCTTCTTGACGGGAGATTAATATGATGGAAAATAGACCCCGGGGCCATAGGTTTCACTAGTGGCTTCTCTCAAGATAGCATAAGTATTACGGTGGGTAAACAAATTACTGTCGAGCAATTGATAGAATTGAGCATAGTTATGAGAATATATAGGTATGATCATGTATATAGGCATCACGTCCGTGACAAGTAGACCAACTCATGCCTGCATCTACTACTATTACTCCACACATCGACCGCTATCCAGCATGCATCTAGAGTATTAAGTTCATAAGAACGGAGTAACGCTTTAAGCAAGATGACATGATGTAGAGGGATAAACTCATGCAATATGATATAAACCCCATCTTTTTATCCTTGATGGAAACAATACAATACGTGTTGTTTCCCCTACTGTCACTGGGATCGAGCACCGCAAGATTGAACCCAAAGCTAAGCACTTCTCCCATTGCAAGAAAGATCAATCTAGTAGGCCAAACCAAACTAATAATTCGAAGAGACTTGCAATGATAACTAATCATACATAAAATAATTCAGAGAAGATTCAAATATTGTTCATAGATAATCTTGATCATAACCAACAATTCATCGGATCTCGACAAACACAACGCAAAAGAAGATTACATCGAATAGATCTCCAAGAGAATCGAGGAGAACTTTGTATTGAGATCCAAAGAGAGAGAAGAAGCCATCTAGCTAATAACTATGGACCCGAAGGTCTGAGGTAAACTACTCACACATCATCGGAGAGGCTATGGTGTTGATGTAGAAGCCCTCCGTGATCAATGCCCCCTCCGGCGGAGCGCCGGAAAAGGCCCCAAGTTGGGATATCACGGGTACAGAAGGTTGCGGTGGTGGAATTAGGTTTTTGTGGTGCTCTCTGATGTTTTGAGGGTACGTAGGTATATATAGCAGGAAGAAGTAGGTCGGTGGAGCCACGAGGGGCCCACGAGGGTGGAGGGCGCACCCAGGGGGGTAGGCGCGCTCCCCTGCCTCGTGGCTTCCTTGTTGGTTCCTTGACGTCCACTCCAAGTCCTCTGGATCACGTTTGTTCCAAAAATCACGCTCCCGAAGGTTTCATTCCATTTGGACTCCGTTTGATATTCTTTTTCTGCGAAACACTGAAATAGGCAAAAAAACAGTAATTTGGGTTGGGCCTCCGGTTAATAGGTTAGTCCCAAAAGTAATATAAAAGTGTATAAATAAGCCCATTAAACATCCAAAGCAGAATGTATAATAGCATGGAACAATCAAAAATTATAGATACGTTGGAGACGTATCAAGCATCCCCAAGCTTAATTCCTGCTCGTCCTCAAGTAGGTAAATGATAAAAATAGAATTTTTGATGTGAACTGCTTCCTAACATATTTCTCAATGTAATTTTCTTTATTGTGGCATGAATGTCCACCGAAATATTCAAGATAAAAGTTTAATATTGACATAAAATAATAATACTTCAAGGATACTAACTAAGCAATCATGTCTTCTCAAAATAACATGGCCGAAGAAAGTTATCCCTACAAAATCATATAGTTTGGCTATGCTCTATCTTCATCACACAAAATATTAAATCATGCACAACCCTGATGACAATCCAAGCAATTGTTTCATACTTTTGATGTTCTCAAACTTTTTCAACTTTCACGCAATACATGAGCATGAGCCATGGACATAGCACTATATGTGGAATAGAATGGTGGTTGTGGAGAAGACAAAAAGGAGAAGATAGTCTCACATCAACTAGGCGTATCAACGGGCTATGGAGATGCCCATCAATAGATATCAATGTGAGTGAGTAGGGATTGCCATGCAACGGATGCACTAGATCTATAAGTGTATGAAAGCTCAATAAATGAAACTAAGTGGGTGTGCATCCAACTTGCTTGCTCACGAAGACCTAGGGAAATTTGAGGAAGCCCATCATTGGAATATACAAGCCAAGTTCTATAATGTAAAATTCCCACTAGTTTATGAAAGTGACAACATAGGAGACTCTCTATCATGAAGATCATGGTGCTACTTTGAAGCACAAGTGTGGTAAAAGGATAGTAGCACTGTCCCTTCTCTCTTTTTCTCTCATTTTTTATTTTTGGGCCTTCTTTTTATGGCCTCTTTTTTTTAGTCTGGAGTCTCATCCCGACTTGTGGGGGAATCATAATATCCATCATCTTTCCTCACTGGGACAATGCTCTAATAATGATGATCATCACACTTCTTTTTACTTACAACTCAAGAATTACAACTCAATACTTAGAACAACATATGACTCTATGTGAATGCCTCCGGCGGTGTATTGGGATATGCAATGAATTAAGAGTGACATGTATGAAAAAATTATGAAGGGTGGCTTTGCCACAAATATGATGTCAACTACATGATCATGCATGGCAATATGACAATGACGAAGCGTGTCATAACAACTGGAACGGTGGAAAGTTGCATGGCAATATATCTCTGAATGGCTATGGAAATGCCATAATAGGTAGGTATGGTGGCTATTTCGAGAAAGGTATATGGTGGGTGTATGATACCGGCAAAAAGTGCATGGTAATAAAGAGGCTAGCAAATGTGGAAGGGTGAGAGTGCGTATAATCCATGGACTCAACATTAGTCATAAAGAACTCACATACTTATTGCAAAAATCTATTAGTTATCAAAACAAAGTACTACGCGCATGCTCCTAGGGGGATAGATTTGTAGGAAAAGAGCATCGCTCCTCCCCGACTGCCACTGATAAGGAAGACAATCAATAAATAAATCATGCTCAGACTTCATCACATAACGGTTCACCATACGTGCATGCTACGGGAATCACAAACTTCAACACAAGTATTTCTCAAATTCACAACTACTCAACTAGCATGACTCTAATATCACCATCTCCATATCTCAAAACAATTATCAAGTATCAAACTTCTCATAGTATTCAATGCACTTATATGAAAGTTTTTATTATGCCTAAAAGCAAATTACCATGTTGTTCTATAGGACTCTCAAAATAATATAAGTGAAGCATGAGAGATCAATTATTTCTATAAAATAAAACCACCATTATGCTCTAAAAGATATAAGTGAAGCACTAGAGCAAAAACTATATAGCTTAAAAGATATAAGTGAAGCACATAGAGTATTCTAATAAATCCCGATTCATGTGTGTCTCTCTCAAAAGGTGTGTACAGCAAGGATGATTGTGGTAAACTAAAAAGCAAAGACTCAAATCATACAAGATGCTCCAAGCAAAACACATCTCATGTGGTGAACAAAAATATAGCTCCAAGTAAAGTTACCGATGAACGAAGACAAAAGAGGGGATGCCTTCCGGGGCATCCCCAAGCTTAAGCTTTTGGTTGTCCTTGGATTTTACCTTGGGGTGCCTTGGTCATTCCCAATCTTAGGCTCTTTCCAATCCTTGTTCCATAATCCATCAATTCTTTACCCAAAACTTGAAAACTTCACAACACAAAACTTAAAAGAAAATCTCGTGAGCTCCGTTAGTAAAAGAAAACAAACCACCACTTAAAGGTACTGTAATGAACTCATTATTTATTTATATTTGTGTTAAACCTACTGCATTCCAACTTTTCTATGGTTTATAAACTCCATTACTAGCCATAGATTCATCAAAATAAGCAAACAACACACGAAAAACAGAATCTGTCAAAAATAGAACAGTCTGTAGTAATCTGTAGGTTTCGAATACTTTTGGAACCCCAAAAATTCTAAAATAAATTTCTGGGCGTGAGGAATTTATCTATTAATCATATTCAAAAATAACTAACTAAATAGAACTCTCCAATAAAAAATGGCAGTAATTCTCGCGAGCGCTAAAGTTTCTGTTTTTTACAGCAAGATCGCAAAGACTTTCCCCAAGTCTTCCCAAAGGTTCTACTTGGCACAAACACTAATTAAACAGAAAAAACACAACCAAAACAGAGGCTAGATAAATTATTTATTACTAAACAGTAAAAAAAATCAAGGAACAAAAATAAATTGGGTTGCGTCCCAACAAGCGCTATCGTTTAACGCCCCTAGCTAGGCATAAAAGCGAGGATAAATCTAGGTACTATCATCTTTGGTAGGCAATCAATAGGTAGCTCTCATAATAGATTCATATGGTAGTTTAATTTTATTTCTAGGGAACTGTTCCATGCCTTTCCTTAGCGGAAATTGGAATCTAATATTCCCTTCCTTCATATCAATGATTAAACCAATCGTTCTAAGGAAAGGTCTACCAAGAATAATAGGACATGAATGATTGCAATCTATATCAAGAACAATGAAATCTATGGGCACATAATTCCTATTTGCAACAATAATAACATCATTAATTCTTGCCATAGGTTTCTTAATGGTGGAATCCGCAAGGTGCAAGTTTAAAGAATAATCATCAAATTCACGGAAACCTAGCAAATCACACAAAGTTTTTGGGATCGTAGAAACACTAGCACCCAAATCACACAAAGCATAGCATTCATGATCTTTAATTTTAATTTTAATTGTAGGTTCCCATTCATCATAAAGTTTTCTAGGGATAGAAACTTCCAACTCAAGTTTTTCTTCATAAGATTGCATCAAAGCATCAACGATATGTTTAGTAAAAGCTTTATTTTGACTATAAGCATGAGGAGAATTTAGCATGGATTGCGACAAGGAAACACAATCTATCAAAGAGAATTATAATAATTTAATTCCTTGAAATCCAAGATAGTGGGTTCATTGCTATCTAAAGTTTTAACCTCTTCAATCCCACTTTTAACAATTTTAGGATCAAGATCTAAAAACTCTGAATTTTTGTGACGCCTTCTAACTAAAGTTGAATCATCTCAAGTCCCATCATTATCAAGATTCCTATTGCAAAACAAAGATTTAATAGGGGGCACCTCAATAACTTTTAGATCTTCATCTTTATTCTCATAAAAACTAGAAGAACACGCCTTCACAAAGCAATCTTTCTTAGCACGCATCCTAGCGGTTCTTTCCTTGCACTCATCAATGGAAATTCTCATGGCTTTGAGAGACTCATTGATATCATGCTTAGGTGGAGTAGATCTAAGTTTCAAAGAATCAACATCAAGAGAAATTCTATCCATGTTCCTAGCCAATTCATCAATCTTAGGCAATTTTTCTTCAAGCAAAGCATTGAAATTCTTTTGAGAAATCATAAGTTCTTTAACACTAGCCTCAAAATCAGAGGGGATCTTATTAAAAATTTCCATAAGAGTTGTTGTAGGAATTACCATAATTATTAGAGGAATTATTAGGGAACGGCCTAGGATTAAAGTTTCCTCTGTACACATTGTTACCAAAATTATTCCTACCAACAAAATTCACATCCATAGATTCATTATTATTCTCAATCAAAGTAGACAAAGGCATATCATTAGGATAAGAAGAAACACTCTTATTAGCAAGCAATTTCATAAGTTCATCCATCTTTCCACTCAAAACATTAATTTCTTCAATCGCATGAACCTTTTTACTAGTAGATCTTTCAGTGTGCCATTGAGAATAATTAACCATAATATTATCTAGGAGTTTAGTAGCTTCTCCTAAAGCGATTTCCATAAAAGTGCCTCCCACGGCCGAATCTAAAAGATTTCTAGAAGCAAAATTCAATCCAGCATAAAAAATTTGTATAATCGTCCACAAATTCAAACCATGAGTATCTCCCAAGCTTGTGCAACATGTTCATGATCAAGTTGCTTAAAATTCATAATATCGTTTCTAAGAGAGATGATCTTAGCGGGAGGAAAATACTTAGAGATAAAAGCATCTTTGCACTTGTTCCAAGAGTCAATACTATTTTTAGGCAAAGATGAAAACCAAGTTTTAGCGCGATCTCTAAGAGAAAACAGAAATAGCTTCAAATTAATAATATCATTATCCACATATTTCTTTCTTGTATATCACACAAATCAACAAAGTTTTTTAGATGGGTAGCGGCATCTTCACTAGGTAGGCTGGAAAATGGATCTTTCATGACAAGATTCAGCAAGGCAGCATTAATTTCACAAGATTCAGCATTGTAAGAGGGGCAATCGGAGTGCTAATAAAATCATTATTATTGGTATTGGAAAAGTCACACAATTTAGTATTATCTTGAGCCATCGTGACGAGCAAGCAATCCAACACACAAGCAAACAAGAGACAAACAAAAAGAGGCAAACTAGAAAAGAGAAGGGGAACGGCAAAAGAGGGCGAATAAAACGGCAAGGGTGAAGTGGGGGAGAGGAAAACGAGAGGCAAATGGCAAATAATGTAATGCGAGGGATAAGAGTTTGTGATGGGTACTTGGTATATCTTTACTTGTGCGTAGACTCCCCGGTAACGGCGCCAGAAATCTTTCTTGCTACCTCTTGAGCACTGCGTTGTTTTCCCTTGAAGAGGAAAGGGTGATGCAACAAAGTAGCGTAAGTATTTCCCTCAGTTTTTGAGAACCAAGGTATCAATCCAGTAGGAGGCCACGCCCAAGTCCCTTGCACCTACACAAACAAATAAGAACCTTGCAACCAACACGATAAAGGGGTTGTCAATCCCTTCACAACCACTTGCAAAAGTGAGATCTGATAGAGACTAAAAGTAAAGAAAGCAAAAGAAACAGCGCAAGAAATAGCTTGTTGACGGGAGATTAATATGATGGAAAATAGACCCGGGGGCCATAGGTTTCACTAGTGGCTTCTCTCGAGATAGCATAAGTATTACGGTGGGTAAACAAATTACTGTCAAGCAATTGACAGAATTGAGCATAGTTATGAGAATATCTAGGTATGATCATGTATATAGGCATCACGTCCGTGACAAGTAGACCGACTCCTGCCTGCATCTACTACTATTACTCCACACATCGACCGCTATCCAGCATGCATCTAGAGTATTGAGTTCATAAGAACGCAGTAACGCTTTAAGGAAGATGACATGATGTAGAGGTATAAACTCATGCAATATGATATAAACCCCATCTTTTTATCCTCGATGGCAACAATACAATACATGTCGTTTTCCCTACTGTCACTAGGATCGAGCACCGCAAGATTGAACCCAAAGCTAAGCACTTCTCCCATTGCAAGAAAGATCAATCTAGTAGGCCAAACCAAACTGATAATTTGAAGAGACTTCCAAAGATAACCAATCATACATAAAAGAGTTTAGAGAAGATTCAAATGTTGTTCATAGATAATCTTGATCATAAACCCACAATTCATCGGATCTCGACAAACACACTGCAAAAGAAGATTACATCGAATAGATCTCCAAGAGAATCGATGAGAACTTTGTATTGAGATCCAAAGAGAGAGAAGAAGCCATCTAGCTAATAACTATGGACCCGAAGGTCTAAGGTAAACTATTCACACATCATCGGAGAGGCTATGGTGTTGATGTAGAAGCCCTCCATGATCAATACCCCCTCCGGCGGAGCGTCAGAAATGGCCCCAATATGGGATCTCATGGGTACAGAAGGTTGCGGCGATGGAATTAGGTTTTCGTGGTGCTCTCTGATGTTTCCAGGGTACGTAGGTATATATTGGAGGAAGAAGTAGGTCGGTGGAGTCACAAGGGTGGAGGGCGCGCCCAGGGGGTAGGCGTGCCCCCCTACTCGTGGCTTCCTCGTTAGTTTCTTGACGTCCACTCCAAGTCCTCTGGATCATGTTTGTTCCAAAAATCACGCTCCTGAAGGTTTCATTCTTTTTGGACTCTGTTTGATATTCTTTTTCTGCAAAACACTGAAATAGGCAAAAAAAACAGCAATTTGGGCTGGGCCTCCGTTCAATAGGTTAGTCCCAAAAATAATATAAAAGTGTATAAATAAGCCCATTAAACATCCATAACAGAATATATAATAGCATGGAACAATCAAAAATTATAGATACGTTGGAGACGTATCACATATCAAGTGTATAGAACCTTGCCTCTAAGGTAGGCCCCATATGACGCGTCAAGTCGCAATTTTTTTGTTCACCCGTGGTAGACGATCCTCCATCAAGTGGACAACCAGTACACGTGTCAAATTGACACGTGGGCTGCCTTTTCGTACATAAATAAGCTCCATCGTGTACCCGCGCGGGTGTGGCTGGGAAAGAGACGGGAGTATGTCCGCCGTGTGTGCACCTCTTCTCTTCGTGCACGTCCCCCACCTATGTGGGACATAATGCGTAATCCATCCCCATATTACTGTTGTTCCTAATGATATTGATTCCTCAAATAATTATTATAGGTTATAGGAGATACAAACCTAGACATAATGCGTAATCCATCCCCATGCCTCTGCCCAGTCCGACCACCAGTCACCACCACGCCCCACTCCTCCTCACCTTATCTCTCATCTTTCTCTAGATATCATTTTTTCGATGAAATTCTTGAGATACCATTTTTCCGATAAAATTCTAGAGATATCATTAGTTTTTACACATGGGATTACTCCTGCATGGGTCAATCACAATAGGTGTTTTGTAAAAAATGCATCTTGATGTTCCGTGCAATGCACGAGCATCTTGCTAGTCCATGAAAACAACACATGGCAAAATTTCACGGCGAACGAGGCATTTGAATTTGCTGGGAGGGGCTATTTGGATTTTTCCTGGGGTAGCCAAAATACTGGCGACCCTTTTCTCCACCGGTGCCTTTGCCACCGATGAACGAGGAATGGCTCGGGTGCTCATGCATCCTCCAGCGCACGTTGGAGACGAGCTCGCACGAGCTGTGCTTTTTTTGTCCCACCACGCCACCCGAGCCGGCTGCAGACCGACCAGGGACCCACATATTACGCCATCCAACCGTAGTCGCACACATTCTAACAGCAACTCAACCAACCGGACGAAATTCATGCAAACACGGCGATATGTCTCATGAACAATGACAGAATTCATATAAAATACCGGATTTTCATACAAAAATGATGGATTTCATTACATTCAAATCAACTAAGTGGTGCTAGTTCTGGACAGCACATGTATATAATACCTGGCCTAAATGGTCGTCCGCCGACCCATTTGTGTTCCTCATGTCCGGCAGCATGATCACCGGACTGCCGGGAGCCCCGAAGGTATATATTTAAGCGCAAAGGACGGCTCCCTTCCCCGCTGCCCAACTAATATGGTTGGCTGATGCCAAATATGATGGTGGAAGGGGGCTTCTCCGGTTCCGTGGAGCCCATGCAGGTCGACGAAGGTCCTCGCAACAAAAGGATCCGGCAAGACACCTGTTTCATACGCTGGCGTCGCCTCCACGGGGGCCTTCATGGGACCCAAGCGGCGGTGGCCTCCCGTGTTCTACTTCTCCTCGATGATGGCGGCGGACGCGGAGGCGCTGGCCATCGACTCGTCGCTCTCCGCGCACCTGACTTCTGTCTCTGTTTGCATGGCGCGGCCGCCGGCATGGGAGTCTCGGCCACTGAAACAGGAGACGCGGTCAAAGACACAGGAGGCGCGGTACGAGGCGGCGGCGTGGACGGCAGCGATGACGCCCGTGCGCCGCTCCTCGTCAAGCTGGCCTGGAGCGGCGAGTTGCTGAGCCGCGCGCCGGCTTGGGGCGACAACTGGCTCCATCGGGCGAGGGGAGGGAGGTGGATCGGTGAGCTACATAGCTCGTATCTGGCGATCGGTGGGCCACCCAGCCGGCTTGGATGCGGGATAACTACTCTTTGTAAGCCATTGTAAGAGTGGACAAAATGGTGAAGGAGGATATAGGGGAGCGGCGGAGCGGTGCGATTCTTGGCCGGCGTTTGGCCTCATTTAAATATGAGATTAAATAGACGGTGGACGGGAGGAGCTCGGCCGGCGTTGCGTTTAATGCCGGCCCGGTCATGAACGGACGTGTGTCCAGAGTGGGTTTCTCAGCTTCCACACGGGTTTCATGGAGGCGTTTGAATGCAGCAAGGAGGCGTGTTCAGCCGGGCATGCATCGAGTGGCGCCCTCGACTCTGACGTACGACACTGCACCGTTCTTCCATTAACGTGTGGGCTCTTTTGGTACATGGCTTGTATGTCAGTGATGCAACACAGGCAGCGCACGGCAGAGGAACTTTTGGTAGGCCAGGGCGGTCAGAAGCGGGCATTTCATAAACCGATGATTGTTCATTGAGTGTGACGTCATCTATTTCATCTAGATAAGCCTACTATATAATGTAAGAGAATTTTAAATTTTTCATATATACATCGATATCCCGTTTTATTCATAAAGACCGCTGCAAACATTAATGTTCTACTTATCACAGATAAGATTGATTAAACCTTGCAAAAAAAGGATTAGATTGATTAATACCCGTAACAATCCATGTCCTTAACAAAGGGTGCATGCACGTATAGGTTGAGCGTGTGCCTTGCGTCGTGAGCGATGTGCATGCAGGCGTGCAATTGTTGCGTGCGTGCATGTGTACGTTTTAGTGTTGCATGCATGTGTGCGTACGTGCAAGTGTTCGTGAGTGCATGTGTACGTGTCAGTTTTGGACGCCTGCATGCGTGCGTGTGTTCGTTATGTGTACATGTCAGTGTTGCATGTGTGCGTGTGTTCGTGCGAGTGTTGCGTGCGTACATGTGTACGTACAGGGTGAGGCTACACGTCAGTCAATAGACTTTTTCATCTCTGGTCAGTAGATTTTCCAGCCGTTGGATACGAAATCAAGGGCCTGCAGTTTATCTTCAACCTCGACCCCCTAAGCCGCTAGCCACCGCCGGCCGAACCAATGGCCGCTGCCGCCCACGGCCGGCCCGCGCTGCCCCGAAATACTCCCCACCGCCGGTCGGCCGCCGCCCCGGCCATCCCTCTAGCCCCCCCCCCACGTCGAGCTTTTTCTCCGGCGTTCCCCACGCCACCGCCCAATTACCGCGCCCCCACCGCCGGCGATTGACAACCAGAGGTCTCACGACTTCGAATCCCACCGACCACTAATTTATTACCATTTATGTCCTTCATGTACGCGCTGACGTGTGGGCCCTATGGTAATGTGCGCTGCTGAATGTGGACCGTTTGACTGGTCAATTGATCATGTCATCAACAAATTACGGAGTTGTATGGTGAGCGAGTGACTGTATGATCACCCTAAAATGTATTTTACTAACACAGTACAGACTCAAACTACCATTTCTTTCTTTCATATACACGCTGACAGGTGTGCTCCATGGTTACGCGCCCTGATGGTGCAACACTAGTTGCGCCATGTGGAACGTTTGACTGGTCAATTGATTGTGTCATCAACAAAATACGGTGTTGTATGGGTGAACCGGTGACCGTATAATCATGACATGTATTTTTTTAACATGGTACAGACGCAAGCGCTCATATATAGGCGCAAACACTCATCGCTATAAGCGCACACACGCAGACCCTACCCCTATGAGCACCTTCGAGAGAGTGAGCCAACATATGATCTTGAGATTTTACGAAATCACCATAGGTGTCTCTTAGTTGAGTGGAACGTCTCCTCCCACTGAACGCACATTGCCGGAAAAATACTAAAATTAACCCAGGATAAATGCGAGCACCGGGACTTTAACCCTGGTGGGCTCGAGAAACCACTGTCCTCCTAACCACCCAACCACAGGTTGGTTAGCACCACAAAATGTATGTGCTGACCGTGATGAGCTTATTCTGAAGTCCAATGACCATATCATGCTTTCGCTTCAAATGCAATGACCATAAGTGCCGTCAACAAAATACGGAGCACGCATCAAATACAATGTTCGTCAGTGTCATCAACAAAATACGGAGACGTGTCGTGAGCTAGATACCGTATGATCACCATAAGAATATATACAGTGACCGTAATGAGCATATTCTGAAGTCCACCGACCATATAGTGCTTTCGCTTGAAATATAGTGACCGTCACGCGTGAATGTGTCATGGGCATGCATACTTTTAGAGGGCCGAGAGATAGTTTGTGTGCGTACGTGAAAGTGGTGTAGAAAGAGGGGGTGTCCGGTGGAGACAAGGAGAGATATGCCCTTCGTTTCTCTTTCCCGTGACTAATATTTTAGGAGAATATATAAACATTCACAATGCAGAACAAATATTTTTGGATGCACCATGCAATTAACTTTCATGTATAACATTGTACTATTGTATATGTTTATTTTCTTAGTGGACGATTGCATGTGTGGTGTGGTGGGCACATCATTTCTAGTTGTGGTGGGTCAACATGAGGACTCATGGGTCAGTTCCATCCTGAGCCACATAGGTTGGACCGAGACACATTATACGAAGATCCATGTGGAGGACTGGGCGTACAACACGAAGCTACCAGAGTCGTGGAGGACTCTATCCCCGCTGGTGATAAGCCAACTATATATGATTTGTAACCCTAGGCCCCGAGTATGTTATAGAAGCCTCGGGGCTAGTTCGTCGATAGTATGCACACACGCACAATGCCTGGTATTCATGTGTACTTTGTACACACCCCTATCACTAATATATAGTAGCAGGCGTAGGCTTTTTCCTCAACTACAAGGGTCCGAACTTGGGTAAAACTTTGCCTCGTATTACCATCCAGCCTAACAGTCGGGGATATCCTACCGAAGGATCTGATGGAATCATATCTGCCAACTACTAAGAGAGAGGTGTGTCTTGGGGGGGGCAATGTGTGCGAGAGAGGCCTAAAGATAACGTGCATGCGGGAGACACGTAGGCACATATATGTGCGTATAGAGGGCTAGTATAGACCGTGCGTGTGTATATATGCACATGAGAGAAATAGTGTTTTCCAACTAAGATTAGTGAAAAGAGTGGAACATAGTAGTCAGAGAGAGAGAGAGAGAGAGGGAGTGTGTGCGTGAGACACCCCGACACCCCAGGAGAGATTGTAAGCATGTGTGAAAGAGAAATGTTGATGTATATAAAGTGTGTGCACTTATGCATTAGATAGAGAGATATATAGCATGTTTGTGAGGATGGGCCGAGGCATAGCGCATCTACGTGTAAAAGGCGGTTCTACGCATTAAATTAAAATATATATGGAATTATTATTTTTGGATGAGATCATGAATTTTGTAATTTGCGTATGAACGAAAATCGATCTATCAGACACCCATACTCTATTGAATTCTAACATGTGCATGTGTTTATTTCATATTATCGATCCATAGAGTGAGAGCGGTTTGAATTACAAGCAATGCATTGCTTTTGCAATTCATATATAAACATTAATTAGTGCACTCCATGTTGCTAGTGTGAAGCACTTTATACATTTGTCACTTAGATGGATACATTACAAATCTCTAGCTACGAAATAGAATACATGTTGAATCCAACATAAAGGGGGTTTCGAAGATTCTAATTCATAGGAAGTGCATTCATCTATTTGAACCCGAGATAATGGCATTTGTAAATCAGATCTAAAAGCAGGCATCAATATTTGTTGTGTGTTTGAACATGCTATATATTCATACGCATGTCTAACTATTTTTTTGCAACCAAGGAGATTATATCTGGAACCATGCATGAACTGAGGTAAGTTGCATTTTTTTTAATATATACTCGTGTACAATGTATATACAAATGTACCCCCTTCATTCCAAAATAATTGTATTTTTAGGATTTTCAAGAGTAAAGATTTGTGAAGTTTGACAAATCTTGAAAGTTCAATTCAAGAGAACCGAAAACGTTAATGCTTTTGCTCCCAAATATTGAACGAAACGCCAAATAAGCCTCTGGTCACCCCAAACCGCGCGAGACTAATATTTGGTGGTAGGAAATTACTGTACTGACTCTGGCACGTGTAGCCTATCGGCCCGATGTCCAAAGGTCTAAACCGGGGTAGGTTTGTAAATTCACCAAGACGCCAGTCTCTACCACCTCCGAGAAGCATTCATACATCATGGGCACCTAAGCACTCATGCGCTCGGCCGAAATCTATCCCGCCCACCATTTGGGACACCTGAGATTACTGTCCTACCCCCAACCCACAATATGTCCGAAATTTTAGATGGGGGAAAAGTTTGTAACTTTCCCCAAATTTCAAACAAGCGTGTCCCAAACCGAAACATTGTTCACCCCTAGTTGCTGCCTCCCTTTGTTTCCCCATTCATACTTCGTGGGCGCCAAAACGCCCTCTCCACCAGCCGCGAAACCCCAGCCTCCTCCGTCCTCCACCCCATCACGCCCAATCCACCGCCGCCCTCCTCCATCACGCCGGAGCCGGTACCCTGATGTCGTCGTACAATGCAACTGCAACCGCAACGCCCTCAAGGACTTAGCAGCTGAAGCTGAGGCAGAGCTGCCTCCACGACACCGACGCCGGCATGTGCCGTACCAGAACCACTTCGACCACTTCATACTATGCCTCACCGCAGCCGCTCCACTGTCGCAACCGTCCACCGCACCGGAGCTACTCCCGCTACACCGTCGTTCGCCGCCTTGGATCTGGTTCCCCGCTGCTGACAGACGGCCACCGCACCACACTCAACAACTTGGCCATGGGTTCGTCCAAGACTCCACCGTCCTCCACAACTTCTCGTTTCCAGCGAACCACAACAAGATTGTTGGAAAAACAGAAGGAGGACACAACACTACCAGCACAAAGAGGTACTCCTCTTCCCTTATTCGTGCAAATCTTACGTCTCTGCTCACACTGTATTCATCCCACGAAAGAAACTAGTTGAGTGCTTCGTACTACATCTTCTTCGTGATACTAAATGCACAAGGTTTCCTCCCATTTACTATTTCACCTTTGCTAGAGGTCAGTAGCCCACCTGGATTTCAATTCAAGGTTAGTCGAATCGCAATCAAAAGAAGCATCACCCACTTAGGCGCGCGGAGCACCTAGTCCGCCTGTTCACCGGGGAAGCGGCGCATTGGTATCTATCATAGGGGTGTGGGGCGCAGGAGGTGCTTGCGCCCGATTTGGAGGTCGGTGGGGCTTGAAGGAATGGCCGGGGGTGGTGCCAAGCACGGCGGTGCAGTGAGGTCGAGGGGAGGGCAGAGGCAGGGGACTGGGCCGATGGTCGCTGGCATTTCGAGGAAGATCGTAACATTGACTAGCTGGAGGTAGATGAAGGCGATCTGCCCGTTCTTTGTAGATCGGATGGTGCAGGAAAAATGGACTGGCCTATTTGTTTTCAGTCGACTGTTATTTTCATAGGACCACACCTTGTGGTGTGCTGGAGGAGCATCTGCATTTCCCAGCCATGCTTGTGCTCATATTTCAAAATCCTAGAATCTTGTAATTTCGTGTGCCATGCATGTTGTAGATCTATCATCTGTCTCCCATCATTTATTTCTCACCAACCTGCTATCTGCTACCTTTACACTGTACTACTTGTGCACACACTTCACCCATACTCACACTATTGTCTTTTATGCATGGGTATTTTAGACTCTGACGCGGTGTTGATGAATACAAAAAAGAAAAGACAGAAGTCGCTCCAGTGTAATTCAAAGATAAGCACTAAGCGTCTCAGCGCTCTAAAGGGTTCAGTGCCAGCAGATGGAGACAGCAAACGTAGCTCTGCAGTTGATGATCTCAATTGCCACACACAACCATCCCAGGTGCTTGCTTTAACTTGCCCTGTCAAATGTGGTTGCATGTTGCATATGGTGTCTAGCTTGTATTGCTTCCAATTTGGTTAAACTGCATCAGCTTACTTTACACATTATACCTTTAATAATGACATGCCTTCCTGTTTTTGATACATACTACATATGTCTATCAACCATGTTCATACATCAAACTTATGCTCTTTTGTATCCCTCGTCAATCACTTATGACGAGACAGATGATACACCCATTTTGCATCATGCTTTTATATCCATATTTATTGCATTATGGGCTGTTATTACACATTATGTCACAATACTTAAGCATATTCTCTCTTATTTTACAAGGTTTACATAAAGAGGGAGAATGCCGGCAGCTGGGATTCTGAGGTGGAAAAAGGAGCAAATATTAGAGACCTATTCTGCACAGCTCCAAAAGTCCTGAAACTTCACAGAAGATGTTTTCCAAATAAAAAAAATTATTGAGCGGAAGAAACTCACCAGGGGGCCACACCCTGCCCATGAGGGTGGGGGGAGTGCCCTACCCCCCTAGGCGTGCCTCCCTACCTCGTGGGCCCCCTGGTGGCCCTCCGGTGGGCATCTTATGCTATATGGAGTCTTTCAATGGGAAAAAATCACAAGCCATCTTCTCGGACGAAACTCCGCCGCCACGAGGCGGAACCTTGGCGGAACCAATCTAGGGCTCTGGCGGAGCTGTTCTACCGAGGAAACTTCCCTCCCGGAGGGGGAAATCATCGCCATCGTCATCACCAACGCTCCTCTCATTGGGAGAGGGCAATCTCCATCAACATCTTCATCAGCACCATCTCATCTCAAAACCCTAGTTCATCTCTTGTATCCAATTCTTGTCTCCAAGTCCAGGATTGGTGCCAGTAGGTTGCTAGTAGTGTTAATTACTCCTTGTAGTTGATGCTAGTTGGTTTAATTGGTGGAAGATCATATGTTCAGATCCTATATGCATATTAATACCCCTATGATTATGAACATGTTTATGCTCTGTGAGTAGTTACTTTTGTTCCTAAGGACATGGGAGAAGTCTTGCTATTAGTAGTCATGTGAATTTGGTATTCGTTCGATATTTTGATGAGATGTATGTTGTCTCTCCTCTAGTGGTGTTATGTGAACGTCGACTCAATGACACTTCTCCATTATTTGGGCCTAGAGGAAGGCATTGGGAAGTAATAAGTAGATGATGGGTTGCTAGAGTGACAGAACCTTAAACCCTAGTTTATGCGTTGCTTCGTAAGGGGCTGGTTTGGATCCATATGTTTCATGCTATGGTTAGGTTTAGCTTAATACTTTTGTTGTATTTGCGGATGCTTGCAATAGAGGTTAATCATAAGTGGGATGCTTGTCCAAGTAAGGGCAGCACCCAAGCACCGGTCCACCCACATACCAAATTATCAAAGTACCGAACGCGAATCATATGAACGTGATGAAAACTAGCTTGACGATATTCCCATGTGTCCTCGGGAGCGCTTTACATATTATAAGAGTTTGTCCAGGCTTGTCCTTTGCTACAAAAGGATTGGGCCAGCTTGCTGCACCTTATTTACTTTTGTTACTTGTTGCTCGTTACAAATTATCTTATCACAAAACTATCTGTTACCACTTATTTCAGCACTAGCAGAGAATACCTTGCTGGAAACCGCTTATCATTTCCTTCTGCTCCTTGTTGGGTTCGACACTCTTACTTATTGAAAGGACTACGATAGATCCCCTATACTTGTGGGTCATCAAGACTCTTTTCTGACGCAGTTGCCGGGGAGTGAAGCGCCTTTGGTAGGTGGAATTTGGTAAGGAAAAATGTATATAGTGTGCTGAAATTTACTGTCACTTGTTACTATGGAAGGTAATCCTCTGAGGGGCTTGTTCGGGGTATCTTCACCCCGACCAGTAGAGCAAAGAGTTGCTCCTCAACCTACTGAACCTACTGAAAATGAAAATGCTTGCTTTGAAGTTCCTTCGGGTATGATAGAAAAACTGCTAGCTAATCCTTTTGTAGGAGATGGAACAAAACATCCTGATGAACATTTGATATATGTGGATCAAGTTTGTGGATTATTTAATCTTGCAGGTGTAGCCAGAGATGTTGTTAAGAAGAATGTCTTCCCCTTATCTTTGAGGGGAGATGCATCGACATGGTATAGGCTATGTGATGATATGAGGTCTTGGAATTACAAATGATTGGAATTGGAATTTCATCAGAAGTTTTATCCTATGCATCTTGTTCATCGTGATCGCAATTATATATATAATTTTTGGCCTCACGAAGGAGAAAGCATCGCTCAAGCCTGGGGGAGGCTTAAATCAATGTTATATTCATGCCCCAATCATGAGCTCTCACGAGAAATGATTATTCAAATTTTTTATGCTCGGCTTTCTGGTAACAATCGCACCATGCTTGATACTTCTTGTGTTGGCTCTTTTATGATGAAGACTATTGAATTCAAATGGGATTTATTGGAAAGAATTAAACGCAACTCTGAAGATTGGGACCTCGACAATGGTAAGGAGTCAGGTATGACACCTAGTTTTGATTGTGTTAAATCTTTTATGGACACCGATATTTTTCGTAAATTTAGCACTAAATATGGACTTGACTCTGAGATAGTAGCTTCTTTCTGTGAATCTTTTGCTGCCTATGTTGATCTTCCCAAGGAGAAGTGGTTTAAATATCATCCTCCCATAGAAGTAAAAGTAGCTGGACCTATTAAAGTTGAAGAAAAGACTATCACTTATAATGATCCTATTGTTCTTACTTCTTATGTTGAGAAACCACCTTTCCCTGTTAGGATAAAGGATCATGCTAAAGCTTCAACTATAGTTCGCAAAAGCAATATTAAAACATATACACCTCCTGATCAAGTTAAAGTTAAACCTAATATTGCTATTGTTAAAGATCTCTTGTCTGATAATATAGATGGGCATGTTATTTATTTCTGTAATGAAACTGCTAGAATTGCTAAACCCCGTGATAAAGATAAACCTAGACCTGTGATAGGCATGCCTGTTATTTTTGTTAAAATAGGAGATCATTGTTATCATGGCTTATGTGATATGGGTTCTAGTGCTAGTGCAATACCTTATTCCTTATACAAAGAAGTTATGCATGATATTGCACCTGCTGAGATGGAAGATATTGTTGTCACAATTAAACTTGCAATAGAGATACTATTTCACCAATGGGAATTGTTAGAGATGTTGAAGTCTTGTGTGGGAAAACTAAATATCCTACTGATTTTCTTGTTCTTGGTTCCCCACAAGATAGCTTTTGTCCCATTATATTTGGTAGACCCTTCTTAAATACTGTTAATGCTACCATAGATTGCAAAAGAGATGTTGTTACTATCGGTTTAGATGATATGACTCATGAATTTAATTTTTCTAAATTTAGTAGACAACACCGTGAAGAAGAATTACCTAGTAAGGATGAAATTATTGGTTTTGCTTCTATTGTCGTACCTCCTAGTGATCCTTTAGAACAATATTTGCTAGACCATGAAAATGATGCGTTTATGAATGAAAGAAGGGAATTAGATGAATTATTCTTTAAACAGGAACCTATTCTGAAAAACAATTTACCTGTTGAAATCCTAGGGGATCCTCCTCCACCCAAGCGTGATCCTGTGTTTGAGCTTAAACCGTTACCTAATACTCTTAAATATGCTTATCTTGATGAGAAAAAGATATATCCTGTTATTATTAGTGCTAACCTTTCAGAGCATGAAGAAGAGAGATTATTGAAAGCTCTGAAGAAGCACCATGCTGCTATTGGATATACTCTTGATGATCTTAAGGGCATTAGTCCCACTCTATGTCAACATAAAATTAATTTGGAAGAAGATGCTAAACCAGCTTGTGATCATCAACGCCGGCTGAATCCTAAAATGAAAGAAGTGGTAAGAAAGGAGATTCTAAAGCTCCTTGAGGCAGGTATAATTTACCCCATTGCTGATAGTCAGTGGGTAAGCCATGTCCATTGTGTCCCTAAGAAAGGAGGTATTACTGTTGTTCCTAATGATATTGATTCCTCAAATAATTATTATAGGTTATAGGATGGTAATTGATTTCTGCAAATTAAATAAGGCTACTAAAAAAGATCATTACCCCTTACCTTTTATCGATCAAATGCTAGAAAGATTATCCAAACATACACATTTTTGCTTTCTAGATGGTTATTCTGGTTTCTCTCAAATACCTGTGTCAGCCAAAGATCAATCAAAGACTACTTTTACATGCCCTTTTGGTACTTTTGCTTATAGACGTATGCCTTTTGGTTTATGTAATGCACCTGCTACCTTTCAAAGATGCATGATGGCTATATTCTCTGACTTCTGTGAAAAGATTTGTGAGGTTTTCATGGACGACTTTTCCGTCTATGGATCTTCTTTTGATGATTGCTTGAGCAACCTTGATCGATTTTTGCAGAGATGTGAAGAAACTAATCTTGTCTTGAATTGGGAAAAGTGCCACTTTATGGTTAATGAAGGTATTGTCTTAGGGCATAAAGTATCTGAAAGAGGTATTGAAGTTGATAAAGCCAAGGTTGATGCTATTGAAAAGATGCCATGTCCCAAGGACATCAAAGGTATAAGAGTTTCCTTGGTCATGCCAGTTTTTATAGGAGGTTCATTAAGGACTTCTCAAAAATCTCTCAGCCTCTGACTAATTTAATACAAAAAGATATACCATTTGTCTTTGATGATGACTGTGTAGAAGCATTTGAAATACTTAAGAAAGCATGGATCTCTGCACCTATTGTTCAGCCACCTGATTGGAATTTACCCTTTGAAATTATGTGTGATGCTAGTGATTATGTTGTAGGTGCTGTTCTAGGACAAAGAGTTGATAAGAAACTAAATATTATTCAATATGCTAGTAAAACTCTAGACAATTCTCAAAGAAATTGTGCTACTACTGATAAAGAATTCTTAGCAGTTGTATTTGCTTGTGATAAGTTTAGACCTTATATTGTTGATTCTAAAGTAACTATTCACACTGATCATGCTGCTATTAAATATCTTATGGAAAAGAAAGATGCTAAACCTAGACTTATTAGATGGGTTCTCTTACTACAAGAATTTGATTTGCATATTGTTGATAGAAAAGGAGCTGAGAACCCCGTTGCAGACAACTTGTCTAGGTTAGAAAATGTGCTTGATGACCCACTACCTATTGATGATAGCTTCCCTGATGAGCAATTAAATGTCATAAATGCCTCTCATACTGCTCCATGGTATGCTGATTATGCTAATTACATTGTTGCTAAGTTTATACCACCTAGTTTCACATACCAGCAAAAGAAAAAGCTCTTCTATGATTTGAGGCATTACTTTTGGGATGACCCACATCTTTATAAAGGAGTAGATGGTGTTATTAGACGTTGTGTACCTGAGCATGAACAGGAATAGATCCTACGCAAGTGTCACTCAGAAGCTTATGGAGGACACCATGCTGGAGATAGAACTGCACATAAGGTACTACAATATGGTTTTTATTGGCCTACTCTCTTCAAGGATGTCCGTAAGTTTGTCTTATCTTGTGATGAATGTCAAAGAATTGGTAATATTAGTAGACGTCAAGAAATGCCCATGAATTATTCACTTGTTATTGAACCATTTGATGTTTGGGGCTTTGACTATATGGGACCTTTTCCTTCCTCTAATGGTTATACACATATTTTAGTTGCTGTTGATTACATTACTAAGTGGGTAGAAGCTATTACAACTAGTAGTGCTGATCATAACACCTCTATTAAGATGCTTAAAGAAGTTATTTTTCCAAGATTTGGAGTCCCTAGATATTTAATGACTGATGGTGGTTCACATTTTATTCATGGTGCTTTCCGTAAAATGCTTGCTAAATATGATGTTAATCATGGAATTGCATCTCCTTATCACCCTCAGTCTAGTGGTCAAGTAGAATTGAGTAATAGAGAACTCAAATTAATTTTTTCAAAATACTGTTAATAGGTCTAGAAAGAATTGGTCCAAGAAACTTGATGATGCATTATGGGCCTATAGAACTGCATATAAAAATCCTATGGGTATGTCTCCGTATAAAACGGTCTATGGAAAAGCATGTCACTTGCCTCTCGAACTAGAACACAAGGCTTATTGGGCTATTAAAGAACTTAATTATGATTTTAAACTTGCCGGTGAGAAGAGGTTATTTGATATTAGCTCACTTGATGAATGGAGAACCCAAGCCTACGAAAATGCCAAGTTGTTTAAAGAAAAAGTTAAAAGATGGCATGACAAAAGGATACAAAAGCGTGAGTTTAATGTAGGTGACTATGTATTGTTATACAACTCTCGTTTAAGATTTTTTGCAGGAAAACTACTCTCTAAATGGGAAGGTCCTTACGTTATCGAGGAGGTCTACCGTTCCGGTGCCATAAAAATCAACAACTTTGAAGGCACCAATCCAAAGGTGGTGAATGGTCAAAGAATCAAACATTATATTTCAGGTAATCCCATAAATATTGAAACCAATGTTATTGAAGTCGTAACCCCAGAGGAATACATAAGGGACACTTTCCGGAACGTTTTAGACTCGGAAAGGAATAGGTACGTGGTACGGTATGTAAACCGACTCCAAAACAGTTTTAAGGCAATATTTCTCCATTTTGGAATATATAGAAAAATAGAAAAATAAGAAGCAGTCCGGGAAGGACACGAGGGCTCCACGAGGGTGGAGGGCGCGCCCCCCTACCTCGTGGGCACCTCGTGTGCTCTCCGGACTCCGTTTTCGTACACAACGCGTATTTTGGTCGGTAAAAATTTATTATATAATCTCCTGGAGGTTTTGAGTCCCGTATCACGCAAAAATCCCTTGTCTTTATTTTGAGTTGTCCTGCTGCAGACAGAGCAACATGTCGTTCGAGGATTTGGAAGGAGAAAGCTACGTGGCTGATTACCTTGCAGATCCTAAGATCTATGGGGATGTGGAGCATTGCGGTTGGACTACGGAAGAAGAAGAGGACTATGAACCCAAGGGAAAGGAGGAGATGAGCTCAGATGAAGATGAAGTCCCACTAACTCAACCTGGGGACATGCATGTGGAGTTCAAAAAGTCAAGTCTCCGGATAGAGTAAAGAAACCTAAGATCGAGTTTATCCCTTTTCGCCTCTTGCAGGAGAACAAGCAGGAATTATGCAAAAAGATACTGAGCCTGGAACAGGAGATCGAGGAAATAAGGGACCAAAATTCCGTCCTCAAACACAAATTAAGGAAGAAGCCTACGCCATCAACAAAATCTCCGCCGTCTCCACCAACAAAGAAGAATTGAGTATCTGGTATGGGCACTCCACTTGGCAACTGCTAAGCTTGGGGGAGTGCCCTGGTATCGTATCACCATCACTTTCATCTTTACCATTTTTCTTAGTTCAATCCCTTTTTGTAATATCTCGATCTAGTAGAATAAAAGTTCTTAGTATGATCTAGTTGTGAGTTTTGCTTTATTATCCTTCTATGTAATTGAGTCCATGAGCTATATAATAAAGATTAGTGTTGAGTCAAGGGCTTGATTATTTTGCCATGATCCTAAGGGAATAAAACAAAAGAGAAAGAAATAAAAAGAAACAAAGAGATCATATGAGTCTTATGGAGAGTAATGAGCTCGCATAGAAAGAGTATGATGAATAAAAGTTGTTGAGAGTTGACAAACACAGTTTTGGTCATCGTTGCAATTAATACGAAGTAATAAAGAAAGAGAGGTCTTCACATATAAATATACTATCTTGGACATCTTTTATGATTATGAGCACTCATTAAAATATGACATGCTAAAGAGTTGACATTGGACAAGGAAGACAACATAATGGGTTATGTTTTCTTACATCTGAGATAAATTATATTGTCTTGGATCTTCCAACATGATGAGCTTGCCCTTCCCCTCATGCTAGCCAAATTCATTGCACCAAGTAGAGATGCTACTTGTGCTTCCAAATACCCTTAAACCAGTCTTGCCATAAGAGTCCACCATATCTACCTATGGATTGAGTAAGATCCATCAAGTAAGTTGTCATCGGTGCAAGCAATAAAAATTGCTCTCTAAATATGTATGATTGATTGGTGTGGAGGAAATAAGCTTTATACGAGCGTGTAATATGGAAGTAATAAAAGCGAGAGACTGCATAATAAAGGTCCATATCACAAGTGGCAATATAAAGTGGCATTCTTTCGCATTAAGATTTTGTGCATCCAAACCATAAAAGTGCATGGCAACCTCTGCTTCCCTCTGCAAAGGGCCTATCTTTTACTTTTATCTCCTACATTGCATAAGAGTCATGGTGATCCTCACCCTTCCTTTTTACATTTTATCCTTTGGCAAGCACAATATGTTGGAAAGATCCTGGTATATATGGCTAATCGGATGTGAGTTTTCATGAACTATTACTGTTGACATTACCCTTGAGGTAAAATGTTGGGAGGCAAAACTATAAGCCCCTATCTTTCTCTGTGTCCGATTAAAACTCCATACCCAAAAGTATTGCATGAGTGTCAGCAATTGTGAAAGATTATATGATAGTTGAGTATGTGGACTTGCTGAAAGGCTCTTATGCATTGACTCTTTCCTATGTTATGATAAATTGCAATTGCTTCAATGACTGAGATTGTAGTTTGTTAGTTTCAATGAAGTTTATGATTCATACTTGATATTGTGATTGAATTATTACTCTAGCATTAGATATTATATGACAAAGAATTATGTAAGTTGTTGTTCTAAGAATGATCATCATGCCCTCATGTCCGTATTTTTTTATCGACACCTCTATATCTAAACATGTGGACATATTTTTCGATTTCGGCTTTTCGCCTGAGGACAAGCGAGGTCTAAGCTTGGGGGAGTTGATACGTCCATTTTGCATCATGCTTTTATATCCATATTTATTGCATTATGGGCTGTTATTACACATTATGTCACAATACTTATGCCTATTCTCTCTTATTTTACAAGGTTTACATAAAGAGGGAGAATGCCGGCAGCTAGGATCCTGGGCTGGAAAAGGAGCAAATATTAGAGACCTATTCTGCACAGCTCCAAAAGTCCTGAAACTTCACAGAAGATGTTTTCCAAAGATATAAAAAATATTGAGCGGAAGAAACTCATCAGGGGGCCACACCCTGCCCACGAGGGTGGGGGGCGCGCCCCCTACCTCGTGGGCCCCCTGGTGACCCTCCGGTGGCCATCTTCTGCTATATGGAGTCTTCTGATGGAAAAAAATCACAAGCCATCTTCTCGGATGAAACTCCGCCGCCATGAGGCAGAACCTTGGCGGAACCAATCTAGGTCTCTAGCGGAGCTGTTCTGCCGGGGAAACTTCCCTCTCGGAGGGGGAAATCATCGGCATCGTCATCACCAACGCTCCTCTCATTAGGAGAGGGCAATCTCCATCAACATCTTCATCAGCACCATCTCATCTCAAAACCCTAGTTCATCTCTTGTATCCAATTCCTGTCTCCAAGTCTGGGATTGGTGCTAGTAGGTTGCTAGTAGTGTTAATTACTCCTTGTAGTTGATGCTAGTTGGTTTAATTGGTGGAAGATCATATGTTCAGATCCTATATGCATATTAATACCCCTCTAATTATGAACATGTTTATGCTTTGTGAGTAGTTACTTTTGTTCCTGAGGACATGGGAGAAGTCTTGCTATTAGTAGTCATGTGAATTTGGTATTCGTTCGATATTTTGATGAGATGTATGTTGTCTCTCCTCTAGTGGTGTTATGTGAACATCGACTACATGACACTTGACCATTATTTGGGCCTAGAGGAAGGCATTGGGAAGTAATAAGTAGATGATGGGTTGCTAGAGTGACAGAAGCTTAAACCCTAGTTTATGTGTTGCTTCGTAAGGGGCTGGTTTGGATCCATATGTTTCATGCTATGGTTAGGTTTAACTTAATACTTTTGTTGTATTTGTGGATGCTTGCAATAGAGGTTAATCATAAGTGGGATGCTTGTCCAAGTAAGGGCAGCACCCAAGCACCGGTCCACCCACATACCAAATTATCAAAGTATCGAACGCGAATCATATGAACGTGATGAAAACTAGCTTGACGATATTCCCATGTGTCCTCGGGAATGCTTTACATCTTATAAGAGTTTGTCCAGGCTTGTCCTTTGCTACAAAAAGGATTGGGCCACCTTGCTACACCTTATTTACTTTTGTTACTTGTTGCTCGTTACAAATTATCTTATCACAAAACTATCTGTTACCACTTATTTCAGTACTTGCAGAGAATACCTTGCTGGAAACCGCTTATCATTTCCTTCTACTCCTCGTTGGGTTCGACACTCTTACTTATCGAAAGGACTACGATAGATCCCCTATACTTGTGGGTCATCAACAGACACCCCAATGGGTTACTGTGAGACATGCTACTCGTTTAAACAGTGTAGTGTCATCCTCCCCACATGATTCTCAAGAAACAGCAAGGCTAAATGAAGATAGTCAACATAGCTCTCTAGTTGATGACCACAATTCCCCCCACACCACCATCGCCGGTGCTTGCTCTTACTTGCCAGTGTGATCTGTGGTTGCATGTTGCTTATGGTGTCTACCTTGTAATGCTTCTAATTAGGGTAAATTGCATCTGCTTAGTTAACACATTATACCTGTGAATATGACATGTGTTCTTGTTTTTGGTACATATTACGTCTTTGTATTAACCATGTTCTTAATCAAACTACTTCTCTTGTGTATCCCTCATCAATCACTTCTGACGAGACACCTTCAAGTTGACAGTGTAATATTGGTTGCATCTTGCATATCATTTCAAACATGTATTGCCTCTAATTTTTTGAAGTGCCACATATAATGAGACACATCTAACTTGGTAGAGTGATTTTGGTTGGATCTTTCATATGGTGTCTAGATTGCATTTCTTCCAATTTGTTGAAATGCCTTCTACTTAGCGTTTTTCGTACATATTCCATCCTCCTACAATGTGGTTGCCATACATAAAAGGTGTGTTCGTCAGTATCATGCATCAATGAATTTGGAAGTGCGAATTTCATTCCCTTTTCTTGTGTGTTTACTTGACAAGGCAAAATCTAAAAGGACGAAGGCACGGAATGATGGTGGTCCTCTAGAGCAACCGAAACAGATGATCTCTACAGATTCTCCTGCTACTCCGACTGCAGTGCAAGTTCCAAATCTCATCTCCCATACTCCACAACCCCAGGTGCTTGCTTTAACATGGTAGTGTGATATTTGGTTGCATGTTGCATATGGTGCCTATCTTGTATTGCTCTCCTAATTTGTTAAATTGCATCTCCTTAGCTTACACATTATACATGTGAATATGACACACCTAGAGAAAAATAGGCACATCTAGAATACCAAATGCACATTATTGGATACATAATGAGTTGTATTTTCAGATTGTACATGTTTGGTATTGTAGATGTAGATAATTTTCTCTATACACTTGCTCAAAGTTCACAAAGTTTGACTTTCAGAAAAATCTATAGGCACTACATTGTGGAACAGAGGGAGTATTGCTTCTAATTTGGTCAAATATATTTGTTAGGCCACCCTTTTAATTTGACAGAGTGATATTGGTTTCATCTATCATATGGTTTCTAGCTTGCATTGCTTCTAACTAGTTCAAACACCTTGTGCTTAGTTTACACTTTATACATCCTACATGTCAATATGTCATGCCATCCTATTTTTCATACATATTCCATCCTCCTATCATGCGTCTGTCTTACATGAAAGTAGTGCTCGTCAGTATCATGCATCAATGAGTTCTGAAGAGAAAATTTTATTCCTTTTTTCTTGTGGGTTTTACTTCACAAGGAAAAATCAAAAAAGAGGAAGGAAAAGAGTAAGGAAGGTGATGATGGTGGTCCTCTGCAGCAACGTAAACGGAGCATCTGTACGGATTCTCCTTGTACTGCCAGTACATTACAAGTTCCAAGTCTCCGCTCCCCTACTCCATCATCCAAGGTGCTTGCTCTAACTTAGCAGTGTGATATCTGGTTGCATGTTGCATATAGTGTCTAGCTTGTATTGCTCCTAATTAGTCTAAACTGCATCTGCTTAGCTTACACATGATACGTGTGAATATGACACGCTTTCCTGTTTTTGGTACATACTATATCTGTCTATCACACCATGTTCTTGCATGAAACTACTCTTCTTGTGTATCCTGCGTCAGTCACATATGATGGGACACCTTTAATTTGGCAGTGTGATATTGGTTTGCATCTTGAATATGATTTCTAGCATGTAGTGCTTCTAGTTTGATGAACTCCACCTATGACGAGACAGTTTTAACTTGGCAGAGTGATATTGATTGCACCTTCCATATGGTGTCTAGCTTGCAATGATTCTAATTTGTTGAAGTGCCTTCTGCTTAGTTACCACATCATAGGTGTGAATATGTCAAGCCGTCCAGTTTTTCGTACATATTCCATCCTCGTATCATGACTTTGCCTTCCATCAGAGTAGTGTTCGTCAGTATCATGCATGAATGAGTTCTGAATAGCGAATTTTATTCCTTTTTCTTGTCGGTTTGACGTCACAATGCAAAATCAATAAAGTGGAAGGAAACTGGTAAGGCATTGGATGATGGTGGTCCTTCCGAGCAACTGAAACGGAGGGTCTCTACAGATTCTACTCCACCATCCTCCCAACAAGATTCGCAAGACAACACAAGGCTAGACAGTCAATGTAGCTGTGTAGATGATGAGCACATCTCCCCTACTCCACCATTGCAGGTGCTTGCTCTAACTTGGCACTATTATATGTGGTTGCATGTTGCATATGATGTCTAGCTTGTATTGCTTCTAACTTTGTTGAATTGCATCTGCTTACTTTACACATAATGCTTGTGAATATGACACATGTTCCTATTTCTAGAACATATTTGTATATGATGAGCACATCTCCCCTACTCCACCATCACAGGTGCTTGCTCTATCTTGGAACTGTTATATGTGGTTGCGTGTTCCATATGATGTCTAGTTTGTATTGCTTCTGATTTTCTTCAATTGCATCTGCGTAGCTTACAACTTATACTTGCAATGATCACTTACCCATAAGACACATTTAACTTGGGAGTGTGATGTAGGTTGCATCTTGCATTGTCTTCTAGCTTGTACTGCTTCTAATTTCTTGAAATGGCACTTACGACGAGACACTTTTTACCCGATAGTGATATTGGTTGCATGTTCATATGGTGCCTAGCTTTCATTTCTTCTAATTTTGTTGAAATGCCTTCTGCTTACTGTTTTTCATACATATTCCATCCTCCTATCATACGTCTGAATATGCAATGCTGTCTTTTTTGTGTATATATTCCATCCTCCTTTCTAGCGCTTGCCTTACATCAAAGTAGTGTTCGTCTGTATCATGCATCAACCAGTTATGCAGAGCTAATTTTATTCATCTTATTTTGGTTTTGACTTCATAAGTCAATATCAGAAAATAGGAAGGAAAAGAGTAAGTTAGGGGATGTTGGTGGTCCTCCGGAGCGACGCAAACAGAGACTCTCTAGATTTGCCACTTCTACTGCTAATGAAGTTGAACTCCCAAGTCTACATGATGAGTTCATCTCCCGTACTCCACCATCGCAGGTGCTTGCTCTAAGTTGATAGTGTGATAATTGGTTTCATGTTGCACATGTTGTCTAGCCTGTATTTCTTCTATTTTGATTAAATTGCACCTGCTGAGTTTATACGTTATACATGTGCATATGACATGCCTTTCTGTGTCTAGAATACACTTCATCTATCAATCATACCATGTTCTTACATCAAAGTACTGTTGTTGTGTATCTCGCATCAGTCACTCATGAGTGGACGCTTTTAACATGGCAGTTTGATAGTGGTTGCATCTTGCATTGATTTCTACGTTGTACTGCTTCTAATTTTTTGAAATGACACTTTTAACTAGGCAGAGTGATATTGGTTGCATCTTTCATATGGTGTCTAACTTGCATTACTTCTATTTTCTTGAAAATCCTTTTGCTTAGTTTACACATCGTAGCTGTGAATATGTCACGCCTTCCTGTTTTTCTTACATATTCCATCCTCATACAGTTGTCTTACATCAAAGTATTGCTTGTCTGTATCATGCATCAATGAGTTCTGAAGAGCGATTTTATTCTTTTGTGTTGTGGGTATGCCTTTACATGGCAAAGTCAAAAAAGAGCAAGGAAAATAATATAGTAGGGAATGGTGTTACTCGTTGGGTGAAAGCGAAAAGGATCCGCCCTCGAGATTCTGCTGGTACTTATAGTGCAGTAGAAGGTCCAAGTCCACTGGCTAAATCTACAAACACAGTATCACCTGCTCCACTAGCTGTAGCATCCACTTCAATTGTACCAACATCTCAATGAGTTACTCATTCGTTTGCTTTGGAACTGGCAGTTCCCAAGCTGCATTCACACCTAACACTACTTCTAAAGCACTGCTGACACAACAGGACTTGGCAAGATCAGATGAACCTCATGAGCATCAACACTAAGACGGTACCTGACCGAGTCTAGTTGCAGTTGCATGCTCCTTTATATGTACTCTTACAGTTTGATGTGCACTAGCACTTTCCATATTCGTTGTTGAACTAGCACCACGGCGCAAGAGGAAACAAACATCAGGGATAATGCTTAACAGATTAACAAAATCTAAAGGAGGAAGAATGGAGATCCATTTTGAGGCAGGTTTAAAAAGGCCACGTGATGCTACAGAGTTAGCCAAGTTAGTATCAGAGGCAACCATTGCCGTTAGGTGTCATGGACGTATCCTCCCAACATGGATCCAGTATAGGAATGAGAAAGACAATACCCAGTTTAACACCTTCCTTGGCCATTTATCCGTAAGTAATGTTATTCATCGCAATTTTTAATATGGTCTTGCTTTGTGCCATACTTTCTAGCTTCCTCCTAATAAAACGCACATTCTTTTTTCAACAGATGAGGTTCAAGTTGGATCTGAAAGATGATGCAACTAAACAAGCATGCACTCGTGTTTTTCAGTCTGCCCTACGACAGTATCGGTACCACCTTAGAAAATCTCACTTTGAAGGCAAGGCTAACAATGAAATCGCCCAAACATCTCTAGTGGAATATATTACAAATGAAGACTGGACAACCCTTGTTAAACACTGGTCTGATCCAAAGTATCTGGTAGGGTATATGTATTTGATTAGACCACATATTGAACTTGTATTTATGTATGTGCCTTACAAGTGTATCTTCTTCTAGGCTGACTATTTGAAGAACAAGACCAACCATTCTAAAGTGAAATTCCAACAAATAACAGGATCTCATTGCTCTATTGCACACTACGAGGCTCTTGTAAATAGCTGCCACTTCCTTATTTTTTCTGTACCATATTATCGTATCTATAGACTTGTTCCAAATACAGAGGAAAACCTATGCGGACCAAAAAGAAGCTGAACCGAATGCAGTGCAAATCTTCAAGGATTGCCACACCAGCAAGATGAAGGGCATGAGCACACCAGTTCAGACCGCTGTTGTAAGTCCTTACTCCTCCTGCCTTTGAACTAATTGGTACTATGATGTGTTCATTTAACTGCTTCGTTTGCAACCAATGTCAGTTACTCTGTTCAATTTTATACACAGTTGTCTTAACGTATCATTTCACCTAACATGGTTTAAAAGAGATGAAGGATATTCTTTTGGTCTTGATCTGTAATCTAGTTGTGATGTTCACATGCGCACACAATGATACAATAGCCTATTTGTTTTATATCTGTTTGCCCATGATATGAATGATGTCTCTTTATCCTACTTTAAACCATGTCTATTTATCCTTAGATGTCAAAGAATGTGAGGAAATAGACAATACAGTAGGCATGCTACATGGACATATGTTTCGAAAGTGATTTTACTATGTAGTTGGCACTACAATACATGCTAATGTATTACAGTAGTTCACCAAAATAAGTTATGTATAAATGTGAAACCTACTTTGTTTGTTTTTGTCTCATTAGTAACTTATCTGGTACACTAATCTACAAGTTCAAACTTTCATCAAGCTATGGAGCAAATGATTGAATAGCCACAACCACTTGAAGGTGACGAGGCTACCACAGGCACAATGTCACCTCTTGCTGTAGTGCGTCAGTATCTCTCCACTAATAGTGCAAAAAGCACCTTCTTGTGTAATTCTGGGTTGGTTTTCAAGGTAACCTCATCCAAATCGCCTACTAAACAAAATCTTCCGACTAGATAGAGTGATATATCTGTGCTCCAGACACAAGTCCAATCCCTAATGGATGTTGTGTCAGAAACAAAAATAGTGGTTGACAAATGTCATGAAGATATGAATGGTTTTGAAACCAGACTATCAGACATTTGCTTTGTTGTTCAAGAGCAATCGCGGAAAAAGGGGAAGATCGTGCTGCTTCATCAGATTCTACAGCCTGAAACATAAGCACTCAGGCCAAATGATATATGCTTCTATACATCTGATGGTGCTTTTATCTGCAAGGACTGTAAACTTTATGCCAACAGGCCTTTTGTTGTATGGTTGGAATTTATTTTGTTGTGATACAGAATTTATGATGCTGCCAAAGGTTGCAGTAATTACGACACTATTTTTGTATAGTGTAGGTTTATCTTAGTAATGTATTCGGCCGAAAGCTTCATAGGAACCCAACATGCCAACATTCGTCGGGCCCATTCCAATTGGGCTAAAAATGATTCTGGGCCGAAATTTGCATGTAGCCCACTGAAAATATCTGGGCCTAAATCAGCATAAGCTTTCATATTTTTCTGGTAGGCCCGTGCCCATAGTGGGCCTTTAACAGGCCTAAATATAATTTGGGACCTAAGTAATAATAGGCCGTTTACATGTGTAAATATCTCAAGCCCATAAAAAACATGGGCCTTTAGTAGGCCAAAAGTAAGATTGGGCCCTGATTGTGCCAAATAACCCACTGGTCTTAGAAGGCCGAAATGGTGGCCCATTTACAATTCGGATCGTCCATAGGCCGAAATTCAGATAGGCCGTAAATGCACCAACCTACTACACGAGCCTTTAACAAGCCGGAAGTTTAGTCGGGCTTGATTAGTGTTATTTTTATATGGGTCGTTAGTAGGCCCGATGTGGCTTTGGGCCACATATGACCCATGGATTTCGTCCAATGTTAACAGGCCAAAAGTCACAACAGGCTGAAAGTGGCCCAAATCTGTAGTGGGCCTCTAACGGGTCGAATGTCAGACATGGCCGAATATGACCCATATCCTTCATGGTCGTTTATGGGATGAAAGTTTCAATGGCCTATAAATGGGCCCAAATGAAGCAGGACCTTTAACAGGCCGAAAACACACCGGGCCGTAATTCGGCCCAAATTCTTAGCGGACTGTTAACGGGCCAGAAGTGACCATGGGCCACAATGATGACAAGTTTAGGACGGGCCGTTGACGGGCCGATTTAACACTAGCCATATGGGCCTTAACTAAGAATGTTGGGCCTTTAGTTGGGCCAACCCATTATGGTCGGCAAAATCTCGTGGGCCTTTAGTTGGGTCGGCCCATTTAGTCTTTATGGGCCACTTTTGGGCCGTGCCATGTGTTGACCTATCATAGGCGCCTCATGTCCAATGAATGTATGACATCTATCCCAACAGTGAGCCAAAACGTGTTTCCTCTGGCCAATGACAATTTTACACATGGAAAATCCTCATTGGTCCGGGCTGTTAATGGATTATCGGATCCAAAACCAGACCCGATAGCTTAACGGAGACCCGTTATGGTGGATGCCACGTGTCAGTCACCCTTGACGAAAGCACTTCCATGACGCGCGATTTATCGTCATGGAAGTTGACACTTCCGTGATGATAATTTTGGTAATGTCATGGAACACTTCTATGACAGCACATGTATGATTATCTTGATTATGTCATAAATTTGTCATGGATGTACATGCATGACAGAAAACGTGACCTACTGTGAAAAACACGTATCATCACGGAAGTGTCTTTTTTTGTAGTGATAGCAGAATCCTGGGGCCTCGGACTCAAACTTCTTGGCCTTCTAGTGATCGCAGTTCGCGGCGTGTTTCAGCATGTGTGTGTGGTCTGGGAGGTTTGAGTAGACATAGTCAAATGGATCATGGTCGACATAGGTATTGTGACTTGAGTCTTCCAATTCATCATGCTCCATGTCATCAGCATCTGAGCCTGCAAACAATGTTTGTAATTAGGGTGATATTCCTAACGGGTGGATGTTGCTCAAGTGGGTGTACATACCTTCACCAGCAAACAGGTAATAGTCATCGTCAAAGAGGTTGTTAGGGTTGACATTATCATTCATGAGATGAATAAGGTAAGCGTCCATGTCGTCTGCTCAGGTGCAAAACCAATAAATGAGGGTTCAGTCTCAAGGGACGCAAGGAGAATAAGGATGGGAGTGTTACCTTCACTTCTAATCGTGTACTCCGACGTGCTAGATGAGGTTGAGGCATTGTGTTCTTCAACTATGTTAGGTTGTCTAGTTGAGCTCATTTCCGGTACGGAGCTGGAACCGACGCTTGGGGTCTTCACCCTAGCTGCAAAGCTTTCAGTACAACGATCTAACAAAGCGTTCCTCTCACCATGTGGCACCTTCGTACATAATTTCCTCTTGCCAATTTCTTCATGACGCTTCTTCGCCGCCATAATTCCCTTGCAAGAATGCTCTCTCGTCCTACGCTGAGCTCTGGACTCATGCCTCTACTCGTTAGCTCCATTATCCGCTATTGTTAGCGGATCACTGGTTTGCTGATCGGCACTTGTTAGGTGCTCATTGATTGTTATGAGGTTGCCATCTACAGGACCATCACCTAAGGTTCTTCTTAGATAGGCACCTGCAACATTTTCGAATCATTATAAATATCTGATGAATGGTTATGACCGTTGATGGGATAACTACCATCGGTTTCGATGTTGCGAATGTACGTGGGGCTAGGAGCTGCTGACGCATTTTCGACGGACAATGAATCTGCAACTCGGAGAACAATTCGATATATCTTGTAATGACAAGAGCAACTTCGAGTAATTGTATGAACGACAAGTGTATGTCATTATCCATATGGATATATCGACAGTATGGAATTGTAACAGCAAAGGGCACAAGGGTCTTGGAAAAACATCGAAAAGTATCTTTAGAATCTTCTGGTGAAGCAAACAATCATCTAGAATGAGGGCCTCTCCGAGAGGAAGTAGTTATGGGAACCTAGAGTTAGAGTTATTAAAATCGTTTAACCCGGATAGAAGAGAGATCAGAGTCCCAAATTAAAGATCGAGGAATAAAATATCCTCATAACACCCAATGGCGACGTGGGCCCGTAAGCCACACATCCATGTTAGGAAAAGTTTTGTAATGAGACTCAACTTCGGCCAAGGAGTTGGAAATGGGGGATTGATGACCCACAAGTATAGGGGGTCTATCATACTCCTTTCGATAAGTAAGAGTGTCGAACCCAACGAGGAGCAAAAGGAAATGACAAGTAGTTTTTAGTAAGGTATTCTCTGCAAGCACTGAAATTATCGGTAACAGATAGTTTTATGATAAGGTAATCCCTAACGGGTAACAAATAACAAAAGTAAACAAGGTGCAGCAAGGTGGCCCAATCCTTTTTGTAGCAAAAGGGCAAGCCTAGACAAACTCTTATATAAAGGAAAGCGCTCTCGAGGACACATGGGAATTATCGTCAAGCTAGTTTTCATCATGCTCATATGATTCGCGTTCGTTACTTTGATAATTTGATATGTGGGTGGACCGGTGCTTGGGTACTGCCCTTCCTTGGACAAGCATCCCACTTATGATTAACCCCCTTCGCAAGCATCTGCAACTACAAAATAAGAATTAAGGTAAACCTAACCATAGCATGAAACATATGGATCCAAATCAGCCCCGTACGAAGCAATACATAAACTATGGTTTAAGCTTCTGTCACTCTAGCAACCCATCATGTACTTATTACTTCCCAATGCCTTCCCCTAGGCCTAAACAATGGTGAAGTGTCATGTAGTCAACGTTCACATGACACCACTAGAGGAGAGACAACATACATCTCATGAAAATATCGGACGATTACCAAATTCACATGACTACTTATAGCAAGACTTCCCCCATGTCCTCAGAAACAAACGTAACTACTCACAAATCATATTCACGTTCATAATTAGAGGGGTATTGATATGCATAAAGGATCTGAACATATAATCTTCCACCAAATAAACCAACTAGCATCAACTACAAGGAGTAATCAACACTACTAGCAACCCACAGGTAACAATCTGAGGTTTTGAGACAAAGATCGGATACAAGAGATGAACTAGGATTTGAGAGGACATGGTGCTGGTGAAGATGTTGATGGAGATTAACCCCCTCTCGATGAGAGGATCGATGGTGGTGACGATGGTGACGATTTCCCCCTCCCGGAGGGATGTTTCCCCGGCAGAATAGCTCTGCCGGAGCCCTAGATTGGTTCCGCCAAGGTTCCGCCTCGAGACGGCGGCGCTTCGTCCCGAAAGCTTCCTTCTCATTTTTTCAAGGCAAAAGACACCTTATACCAGAAGATGGGCATCGGGGGCCTGCCAGGTGGCCCACGAAGCAGGGGGCGTGCCCCCACCCTCGTGGACGTGTGTTGGCTCCCCTCTGGTGCTTTCTTCGCCCAATATTTTAATATATTCCAAAACTGACTTTCGTGGAGTTTCAGGACTTTTAAAGTTGTGCAAAATAGGTCTCTAATATTTGCTCCTTTTCCAGCCAAGAATTCCAGCTGCCGGCATTCTCCCTCTTCATGTAAACCTTGTAAAATAAGCTAGAAAAGGCATAAGTATTGTGACATAATGTGTAGTAACATCCCATAATGCAATAAATATCGATATAAAAGCATGATGCAAAATGGACGTATCAACTCCCCCAAGCTTAGACCTCGCTTGTCCTCAAGCGGAAGCCGATATCGAAAAATATGCCCACATGTTTAGAGATAGAGGTGTCAATAAAATACGGACATGAGGGCGTCATGATCATTCTTAGAACAACAATATATATATATATATATATATATATATATATATATATATATATATATAGTCATATGATTTCTTATGCTAAAGTAACAATCTTACTCACAATGTAAAGTATCAATCAGAAACTTCATTGAGAACTAGAAAACTATAATCTCAGTCACTGAGGCAATTGCAATTTATCATAACATTGGAACGAGTCAATATAGGAGCTTTTCAGCAAGTCCACATACTCAACTATCATTTAGTCTTTCACAATTGCTAACACTCACGCAATACTTATGGGTATGAAGTTTTCCAACACACAGTGCTTGCCAAAGGATAAAATGTAAAAAGGAAAGGTGAAGATCACCATCACTCTTGTATACGATATAGGACAAAAATAAAAGATAGGCCCTTCACAGAGGGAAGCAGAGGTTGTCATGTGCTTTTATGGTTGGATGAACAAAATCTTAATGCAAAAGAACATCACTTTATATTGCCATTTGTGATAGGGACCTTTATTATGCAGTCCGTCGCTTTTATTTCTTCCATATCACAAGATCGTATAAAGCTTATTTTCTCCACACTAATAGATCATGCATATTTAGAGAGCTATTTTTTATTGCTTGCAACAATGACAACTTACTTGAAGGATCTTATTCAATCCATAGCTAGATATGGTGGACTCTCATGGCAAAACTGGGTTTAAGGATATTTGGAAGCACAAGTAGTATCTCTACTTGGTGCAAAGAATTTGGCTAGCATGAGGGGGAAAGGCAAGCTCGACATGTTGGATGATCCATGAAAATAGAATTTATTTCGGATATAAGAAAACATAACCCGTTACGTTTTCTTCCTTGTCCAACATCAACTTTTTAGCATGTCATATTTTAATGAGTGCTCACAATCATAAAAGATGTCCAAGATAGTATATTTATATGTGAAAACCTCTCTTTCTTGATTACTTCCTATTAATTGCAACGATGACCAAAACTATGTTTGTCAACTCTCAACAACTTTTATTCATCATACTCTTTATTTGTGAAGTCATTACTCTCCATAAGATCAATATGATCTCTTTATTTCTTTTTATTCTTTCTCTCTTTTTTTATTCCCTCAAGATCATTGCAAGATAACCAATCTCTCGACTCAAGGCTAATCTTTATTATATATAGTTCACGGACTCGATTACATAGATAAGGATCAACACAAAACTCAAAGCTAGATCATACTAAACTTTCTTCTACTAGATCAAGATATAATCAAAAGGATTGAACTAAGAAAAACAGTAAAGATAGAAGTGTGATGGTGATATGATACCGGGGCACTCCCCCAAGCGTGGCAGTTGCCAAGGGGAGTGCCCATACCCGATACTCAGTTCTCCTTTGGTGGTAGTGATGATGGAGTTGTTGATGATGTAGGCTTGTCGTCCATTTTCCAAGGCATAGGCTCACCATCATAGAAGGATGATCGAGTCTCCAGGATCCTCAAATCTGCAGCCAAACTCATCCTCTTGAATCTATATTCATACTCACAGTTTTGGTTTTGCAGGTCATAAATCTGGGCTTGGAGGTGCTCGATTTTCTCATGAAGCTTGAAGATGGTCTCCCCAATGTTCTTGGCATCCAGCTTGTGGTTGTTGGTGAACTCCACGATCATCATGTGGTTGGCGTCGAGTCCGCGTTCCACCATCCCCTGGCACTTTAAAACTTGTTGCTCCATTGTTTCGAGTCTTGTCTCCACGCTTCCGGTCCTCCTTGGTTCCTCAACATCTCGGATGTACAACACCCCCTCACACAACTCAATGGTTTGAGGGTGTTGCAGCATCTCCGCGAGGTAGGGGTTGATGACCCTCTCGAAAAACTTGTCCTTTGGGGGCGCTTGAAGACGTCATGGTGATCTAGATCTGTCAGAAAAACAGCTCAAAACAAAAGTAGGAGATATTTGCGTGGTACGGTGATCAAAACCTTCATGAGATTATATAATGAATTTTTACCAACCAAAAGAAGTGGCGTGCAAGAAATCGGAGTCCAGAGGGCACACGAGGTGCCCACGAGGCAGGGGGCACGCCCAGGGGGGTAGAGTGCGCCCTCCACCCTCGTGGACGCCTCGTGTCCTTTCCGAACTACTTCCTATTTTTCCTATTTTCTTAAATATTCCAAAACAGAGAAAAATTGCTATTAGAACTGTTTTGGAGTCATTTTACTTACCATACCACATACCTATTCCTTTTCGGAGTCTGAAACATTCTGGAAAGTGTCCCTTATGTACTCCTCCGGGTTTACGGTGTCAATAACATTGGTTTCAACGTTTATGGGATTACCTGAGATATAATGTTTGATTCTTTGACCGTTCACCACCCTTGGATTTGTGCCTTCGAAGTTGTTGATTTTTATGGCACCAGAACGATAGACCTCCTCGATAACGTAAGGACCTTCCCATTTAGAGAGGAGTTTTCCTGCAAAAAAATCTTAAACAAGAGTTGTATAACAAAACATAATAACCTACATTAAACTCACGCTTGTGTATCCTTTTGTCATGCCATCTTTTAACTTTTTCTTTAAATAGTTTGGCATTCTCATAGGCCTGGGTTCTCCACTCATCAAGTGAGATAATGTCAAATAGTCTCTTCTCATCGGCAAGTTTGAAGTCATAGTTGAGCTCTTTAATGGCCCAATATGCCTTATGTTCTAGCTGAGAGGTAAGTGACATGCTTTTCCATAAACCATTTTATACATAGACATACCCATAGGATTTTTATATGCAGTTCTATAGGCCCATAATGCATCATCAAGTTTCTTGGACCAATTCTTTCTAGATCTATTAACAGTCTTTTGCAAAATTAATTTAAGCTCTCAATTATAGATTTCTACTTGACCACTAGACTATGGGTGATATGGAGATGCAATTCTATGATTAACATCATAATTAGCAAGCATTTTACGAAAAGCACCATGAATAAAATGTGGACCACCATCAGTCATTAAATATCTAGGGACTACAAACCTCGGAAAAATAACTTCTTTAAGCATCTTAATAGAGGTGTTATGATTAGCACTACTAGTTGTAATAGCTTCTACCCACTTAGTAACGTAATCAACAGCAACTAAAATATGTGTATACCCACTAGAGGAAGGAAATGGTCCCATATAATCAAAGCCCCAAACATCAAATGGTTCAATAACAAGTGAATAGTTCATAGGCATTTCTTGACGTCTACTTATATTACCAATTCTTTGAAATTCATCACAAGACAAGACAAACTTACGGGCATCCTTGAAAAGAGTAGGCCAATAAAAACCGGATTGCAATACCTTATGTGCAGTTCTATCTCCAGCATGGTGTCCTCCATAAGCCTCGGAGTAACACTTGCGTAGGATCGGCTCCTCTTCATGCTAAGGTACACAACATCTAATAACACCATCTAATCCTTCTTTATAAAGGTGTGGATCATCCCAGAAGTAATGTCTTAAATCATAGAAAAACCTTTTATTTTGCTAGTATGTGAAACTAGGTGGTATAAATTTAGCAACAATGTAATTAGCATAGTCAGTATACCATGGAGCAGTACGAGAAGCATTTATGATAGCTAATTGTTCATCAGGAAAGCTATCATCTATAGGTAGTGGGTCATCAAGAACATTTTCTAACCTAGACAAGTTCTTGTAGCAAGAGAACCCATATAATAAGTCTAGGTTTAGCATCTTTCTTTTCCATAAGATATTTAATAGCAGCCTCGTGGACGGTGGTTGGCTCCCCTATGGTGCTTTCTTCGCCTAATATTTTTAATATATTCCAAAACTGACTTTCGTGGAGTTTCAGGACTTTTGGAGTTGTGAAGAATAGGTCTCTAATATTTGCTCCTTTTCTAGCCCAGAATTCCAGCTGTCGGCATTCTCCCTCTTCATATAAACCTTGTCAAATAAGAGAGAAAAGGCATAAGTATTGTGACATAATGTGTAATAACAGCCCATAATGCAATAAATATTGATATAAAAGTATGATGCAAAATGGACGAATTAGGGATTCCTACAGGGAGTCGGCTCTGATACCAACTTGTGACGCCCTTGATTTGACCGTACACTAATCATACACGCAAATGTGTACTATCAAGATCAAGGACTCATGGGAAGATATCACAACACAACTCTAGACACAAATTAAAATAATGCAAGCTTTATATTACAAGCCAGGGGACTCGAGGGCTCGAATACATAAGTTCGAATACACAAGAGTCAGCAGAAGAAATAATATCTGAGTACAGACGTAAGTTAAACAAGTTTGCCTTAAGAAGGCTAGCACAAAAGTAGCAATGATCGAAAAGGCAAGGCCTCTTGCCTGGGACCTCCTAACTACTCCTCGAAGCAAAACTCCATGTAGAAACATCCTCGGGATCCTCTGGCTCCTGGACTCCATCATCTCATTGCGACATCTAAGAAAAATGGAAAAGGGGGGAAAGAAGGAGCAAAGCAACCATGAGCACTCATCCAAAGTACTCGCAAGCAAGGATCTACACTACATATGCATAGGTATCAATGAAAATGGGTAGTATCTGTTGACTGAACTGCAGAATGCCAGAATAAGAGGGCGATAGCTAGTCGTATCGAAGACTACGCTTATGGCAGCCTCCATCTTGTAGCATGAAGAAGAGAGCAGCTGGTAAGTTCACCAAGTATCACCTCATAGCATAATCCTACCCGGAGATCCTCTCCTCGTCGCCCTGTGAGAGAGCGATCACCGGGTTGTATCTGGCACTTGAAAGGGTGTGTTTTTATTAAGTATCTAGTTCTAGTTGTCATAAGGTCGGAATACAACTCCGGGTCATCCTTTTCCTGAGGGACACGGCTATTGGAATAGATAAACTTCCCTGCAGGGGTGCACCACATTACCCAACACACCTGATCCCTCTGGCCGGACACACTTTCTTGGGTCATGCCCTGCCTCGGAAGATTAACACGTCGCAGCCCTACCTAGGCACAGCAGAGAGGTCAGCGCGCCGGTCTAAATCCTATGCGTAGGGGTCTGGGCCCATCGCCCATTGCACACATGCACGTTGCGTACGCGGCCGGTAAGCAGACCTAGCCTCCCTAATACAAGAGCAGGCGTTCCAGTCCAATACAGCGCGTGTCGCTCAGTCGCTGATGTCAAGAAGGCTTCGGCTGATACCACGACGTCGAGTGCCCATAACTGTTCCCGCGTAGTTGGTTAATGCGTATAGACCAGTGGCCAGACTCAGATCAAATATCCAGATCTCGTTAAGCGTGTTATTTTGAACTAACCGCGAACGCCGACCAGGGACCAGGCCCACCTGTCTCCTAGGTGATCACAACCTGCCCTATCGCTCCGCCTCAAAGTAACCATCAGGGGCTATCAGGAACCCATGCCCATCACTACCTAGATGGAACCACCTGCCCCTTCAGCCCCCATCTCCGAACAGGAACATAAGTATGTAAATGTATATAGTATATGTACCCGTGATCACCTTTCGAAGTGATCATGGCCCGGTAGTATAGCATGGCAGATGGACAAGAGTGTAAGGCCACTGATGATAAACTAGCATCCTATACTAAGCATTTAGGATTGCAGGTAAAGGTAACAACAGAAGTAACAAGGACAGGCTATGCAGCAGAATAGTTTCATCCGAAAGCAGTAACAGCTACACTACTATAATGCAAGCAGTAGAGGGAAAGAGTAGGCGATACCGGCATGAATAAGGGGGGCTTGCCTGGTTGCTCTGGCAAGAAGGAGGAGTCGTCGTCCTTGTAGTCGATCACGGGGGTATCGGCAGTGGTCTCGGGGTCTGCCGGAAACAAGTAACAGAGGGGGAACACAATAAATAACAGAGCAATCAAAGCAACACAAAACATAACATGGCAATAAGCGGAGCTAGGGTGACCTAACGTAGTACTAGGTGCTACTGGCGAAGGGGGAAAACATCCGGGAAAGTATTCCCGGTGTTGGACGTTTTTGGGCAGATGAAACGAAGGTGGATTATTGCATGTTCGCTATACCAGGGACATGCAACAAATGAACAGACTGCGTATTCGGATTCGTGTCGTCGTTCTGAGCAACTTTCATGTACAAAGTATTTTCATCCGAATTACGGTTTATTTTATATGATTTTTCAAAGTTCTATAACATTTCTGGAATTTATTTTAATTTCGAAAATAATGTTAAAATGCTACGGGTACCCAGTTCTGTGTACACATAATGTACACAGAGGCTGACATGTGGGCTAGGGGGACCCAGTTGACCAGTCAAGGTTTGACTGGTCAACAGGGGCTGGGGCCCCCTTGTCATACACTACTTAGTTAATTAACTAGTTAGTTAGTTTATTAAATAGAATTAATTAAGATAATTAATCATTAATTAATTGATATTTTTATTTAATCTATTTATTATTATTTTTTAAACATTTTCTACGGCATGGGCCCTGCTTGCCATAGGCCAAGGGGGCCATAGCGGGGCGGGCGCGTAGCAGGCGCAGCGAATGTGGCGGGCACCCAGCAAGCACCCGAGGCCACGGCGGGGCGCCGATGGGCTCAACGCTAGCCAGGGGAGGGCGACGGTGCGGCTGCAGGAGGCGGGTGTCTGCAGCGGTCGGCGGGGGTGTGGGGAGCGGGGGTCACGGCACTAAGCGGAGGCGACCGGAGACGGGCGTCGCAGTGGCGGGCGCGGCAAGCAGCTGCGGAGGCGGCAACAACAGCTAGATGCAGGACCGGCGAGCATGTGGAGGAGTGGCATGGGACGGCTGCGGCATGGGCAGAGCTGCACCTCCGTGAGCACATGCGTGGGTACTGCGGCAGGCGACCGCAGGCGGGGTCGGCGACGGTCGAGTTTGACCCGAGGGGGCACAGAGCGCTGGCGACGTGGGCTCGGCTGGTGCCCGCAGGGCACTGGATGCTGGGCACGGAGGAGAGGTGCGGGCGGACCGCAGGCTGCGGCGGCGGCAACAGATGCAAGCGGCGACAGGGAGGAGCAGGGGGCGACGGGGAGGAGAATGGGGGTGGCCGGAGCATGCAGGGCATCGACGGGCAACGGCGGCCGGCTCTTGGACGGCGGGAGCAATTCTAGGGCGTGCGATCTATGAGGCGAGGAGGAGGAAACTTCAAGGAGCTCACCGGGACCTATACGGGTGCAAAGATGGGCTCGAGGGAGGCTTGGAGCAGACGGACGGCGGTGGCGATCCATGGCGGCCGAGGGTGTTGATCCGTGTGAGGCAGGGGTCCGGAGCTCGAATGCGTCCACATAGTCGACGAAGATGACAAAGGCGGTGTTGTCAGCGTTCTGGGAAACGGGGGTCCCCAAACTTGCCTGCCTGCGGCCCGCAGCATGGCTCCACCAGTGGCCCTGTACGGCCCATCTTCACCAGCAAACACTCAAGACCCTCGCGAGGGGCCAAGCCTCACGAGGCGGACGACGCAAGACCTCCTCAGGGGCGGCCTCACCAGGCTGGCTCGCGAGGGGCGGAGAGATCAAGGCAAGGGACACCTTGCGAGGTTTCTGTGACGCAAGCAATGACGACTGGAGCCAGGCGGGCCCCAGCGCGCGCAGTGTCCTCGTTTCCTCTTTGGTGCTAACGGGGCAAGTGCAGGTGAGGAGTGCTAAGGCGTCATGCAAAGGTTTCCATATCGGTGCAACAAGACCAAGACTAGTAGGACAACAGGACGGAGGTCACCGTGGAGCCCAAGACGGCGTCACCACCAGAGCCTTTGGCAGGCGAAGACTACTTTTGTCAGGATAGTTTGTACTAGTTGTCTCCCTTCGAATTTGGCCATTGTGGAATCCCTTCCCGCTCAATATTTGGGAAGAGGACCAGGGCCTCTATAAATAGGACTAGCCACCACCATAGCAAGGGGGTGAATCAGAGAGAGAGAGAGAGAGAGCATCAACTCACCAAGCACAAGAGCACCACATCTCAGGAGGTTGTTCTTCCCTTGTAACTATTCGTCCTCAGCCCAAGAGGCAATCCACCATACCACACTGGAGTAGGGTATTACACCACAATGGTGGCCCGAACCAGTATAAACTCTTGTGTCTCGTGTTCTTTGGGTCCGTCGAGCTAGGCTGTGAAATCATATGAAGTGTGAGCTAGAGAGGGGGAGAGATCTTAGTGTGCACCCCAGTGTTCGAACCTCAACGGTTTTGCCGGAACCCGAAATCCGACATTTGGCGTGCCAGGTAGGGGTACGCTTAAGATTTCCTCTTCGTCGATCCGCGCTTCGCTACTCCACCAAGTTCATGGCTGACGCTCGCCGGGCCTGCCCTGAGCGTCAGGGCCGCTCTCGCCACCCGTGTCGCTCAAAGAGTCTCTGTCGGCGGACCTCCCCGTTGTTCTCCGTCACCCGCCGCCAATGCCGCCACCAGGCCGGTGGCAAACGAGCAGCAAGCCTCTTCACTGCACCGCTATGTGCGGCAAGACGGTCGCACCACCACCCCGTCACTGACTCCGGCCGTCTCATCGTCTCACACTCGCCGCGCTCCCATGGACGTGTAGGCCACACTGCTCATGGCACGCGAGCTCCTGCGCTACCTCCCGGTCGACGACCTCTACGAGGACTGGTTGGACTGTATCACCGAGCTCGTCAGCGCCACGGGGGGCTCTCCTGCACCATCCCTCTCGCTGCCTCGCCCACCGCCGGCTGCGGGCGATGTGGCTCATGGAGCGCCTCCGCCCCCTTCAACACCAAGATGGCGCCCTCGCGCCGAGGCGCGCGGCTCATGGAGCGCCTCAGCCTCCCCCGTGTCAAGATGGTGTCCTCGCTCCAAGATGCGCGGCCCAATGGCGTGATCCACCGCGCCGTGTGCCCGCGCACAAAGAAAGAAGTTGCCAGGAGGTTCTCGTCCGCAAGAAAATGCTCCACCACTTCCAACACCACCACGTCAGGATCGCTTGCTGCGGCAGGGCCATGTGCCACTCGCCTTGGCGGCACAGGGATGCCAAGGTCAAGCTTCGCCTCCACGACGGGCCTCGGTGGCCACGGCGGGCTGCCGCACCTTCACTCCTGAGCTGCATAGCATCGTCTGGCCGGGAAAGTTCAAGCCGGATCTGCCTCCTCGCTACGACGGCACCCCCGACCCTGCGGAGTTCTTGCAGCTCTACGAGCTGAGCATCGAGGCGGCCAACGGCGACAAAAAGGTCATGGCGAACTGGTTTCCCATGGCTCTCAAGGACGGCACCCGCTCATGGATCCTGAACCTGCCCCTAGGCTCGATTTCCTCCTGGGATGAGATGCACAACCACTTCATCGCCAACTTCCAGGGCACTCGAGACCGCCCCTCGGTCACGGGTGACCTGCGCTGCATCAAGCAACAACCGGGAGAAACCCTGTAGAAGCACATCGAGCGCTTCAATAGCGCACGTATCAAGATCCACAAGATGACGGACGAGGCCATCATCTCAGCATTTTCCGACGACGTACATGACATCAAGATGAAGGAGGAGCTCGCTGAGGAGGGGCGTCTCTCACTCCTCGAGCTCCCTGCTACGGATCCAGAGGAGAAGAAGGCCAAGGTCAAGGACGTGAAGCGCAAAGGAGTGGCTATACTCGCAGCAGAACCAGACACCAAGCACGGCCGAAATCTTCCCGAGTCGTCCAAGGGCAGACGTACTTTATGTGCCTTCCACAACGTGCGCACACACAACACCAACGATTGTCAAGAGCTCAGGGCCATTCGATACGGACGCTTCGGTCGATGCCCCGAGCGCAACGACCGGGGCTACGGCCGAGGAGGTGGACGAGGTGGAGGACGCTGGGATGATCGCGTCCCTCGCCAGGAGTGGCGCGACCAGCCTCGCAAGGATCGTTGGCAGGACCAGCCTCGTGAGGGCACCTCGAGAGACTAGCCTCACGAGGACCGTCCTGAGGGCAACCCTGGTCTCACTTCGCTGATGCCGCCAAGGAGGAGCGACGACCATCAATAGGACAAAGGGGTTGGGGGCTTCCAGGAGCCGTGCGCCATCGCCTGCATCTTGGGAGGCTCTCAGGCCCTAGCCTCCCAGCGCATCTTCAAGCAGTTCTCTCGTGAAGCAAATGCACCTCTCCCCAAGCTCGAGGCTACGCGCCCGCTCAGGTGGTCCAAGTACGCCATCACCTTTAGCTCGGCGGACCAGCTCAAATGCCCGGCAACCGCCGGCGTCCTCGCGATGCTCTGTTCACCAGTCATTAGCAATGTCCAAGTCACCAAGACCCTCATCGATGATGGCGCGGGGCTCAGTGTCCTGTCCGTCGAGATGTTCGACAGCCTTCAAGTGACATACAATCAGCTCCAGCCCATCAAGCCTTTCTCAGGAGTGACAGACGGCTCCACCACCCCGATAGGGCAAGTTCACCTCCCTATCACCTTCGGTCAGCGTGACAACTACAACAGCGAACTCGCCGACTTCGACGTCTCCCACATCCGCCTGTCATACAACGCCATGCTCGGGTACCCAGCGCTGGCTAAATTCATGGTAGTCACTAACCATGGCTACAACGTCCTCAAGATGCCGGCAAGCGGCGGAATCATCACAGTCCCTTGCGAAGAAAGAGATGCGGTGTGCTCCCTCGAGCACGCCTTCCAAGTTGCATCAATCGAAGACCCTGACAGGGCGGGTGCGTAGTACCCTCCTGAGGCCAACCCCAAGAAGAAGAAGCAGCTACTCTACACTGGGCCTCAAGGGAGTGGCACCTCTAGCGGTGCCACTTCAGGATCTACGCCAGCTCCTGGGGCGCCTCCCTCCCTCGCATAGGGAGGCATGCACGGCGCCCTCCTCGGGCAGGGCTCGGGGGCTCTCTTCTGGAGGGCCTTGGACCTGGCCAACATCACAAGGGAGGCGCTCGGGCAACACGTGGAGGCGTGCTTCATGGCATGTTTCCCTCAAGAGGACACCGGGCGAGGAGCGCCCAGTGCTCAGGAGTCCAACCAAGGCATCTCAGGAGCTTCAGGAAGCAAGAGCAATACGCGACGACCGCCGCCCACCTGGAGCTGCTCCTCACCCATGCGAGGGTGGTGAGCTGCGCGTCTGCATCGACATGCCAGGGCTCGACAGGGCCGCATCTCAGGAGCGCTTCTGGCCTTCGCGTGCTGGACGGTGTGAGGGTCCACCTCACAGCTACGTTTGCATGTCGTTCGGCCTGCCGAGCGTAGCAGCCGCCTTTCAGCGCAACCTGCGGAGCACCCTGGCAGGTCAGGAGGCCAGGCATCACGCAGTCCAGGCGGAGATGGAGACGGTCCTCAGGAGGCCACCCGAGCCTCCAGAGCCTCCCGAGGCTCAGGGTCTTGGCCGCTCGTAAGGAGCGGCTTCTTCAATGTGTGTCTTCGGCTGCCCCAACACTCCTTCGGCAACCAAACCAGGTGACATTTTTCCAAGTTCATTCAGCTGGGAGCGCCCCCTAGGTTGCATCATCCCCAGGCCGCGTGAGTACGTCCCTACGGCATGTATCCGCTTGCATCTTTAGTTCACCCTGCTGGGGGCGCCCCTTGGGCCGCATTATCCCCAGGCCGCTTGGGTCCGACCCAGTGGCATGTATCGTTCTCGCATTTACCTAAGCTAGTTGATTTTCATGCATAATCTAGCTATGGATATCACTTGCTTGATTGTCACCCACCATGGGAGCCACGCGCCGATCATCTTTCTTCAGGATCCTTCGCATAAGAAGGCTAGGCACGGCATCTGTGGTCGGTCCCATCCCTGCAGCATCGATAAATCCAACGGCTGAGCTCTGTCTGGCGGGCCGGCCCCATTCACGTCACCTCCAGGGGTCGTTGATGATTGGCCTTCTCGTGCGATAGCCTCAGGAAATTCACTCGGTGCAGGTTATCTAACCATCTACCAGGAACGCCACAGCCATCAGGAGCCAAGACCAGGCGCAACACGCCTTGAGGTAGGGCCTCGTGAGTCCCGCGCTGGCTCACGAGTGCCCAGACACACCTCGTCTGGCCCTACCATGCAAGCCACGAGTTAGGGCAGGGCTGTGGATGCCCCGGGGGCTCTCCGCAGTAGGGAGCCCCCTCCCACGTACCAGTGATGGACCAGCAATCACCACGGCGATTTGTGCCCTTCCTCGCGCTAACCTGCAGGAACTTCCTGAGGACTACAGCGGGTGGTACCGCGAACTCTCTCTCTCTCTCTCTGTCTCTCCTCCCATGCAATTCGCTTGCGTGTTAAAAGGGGGGCTCATGAGCATCGCGACTCAGGAGCTCTTACTGGCTCTCCAGCCCTCACCCTGGCCTTGACCACGACATCGCGACCTAGCATACCAGCGGCAGCTGAGCTCGCTCGAGGACCGGGACCTGAGGATGCAGAGCACATAGGAGAGCACGGAGAAGAGGAAGAGGCAAGCACGGGCCCAACCTAGCTACCCAACAGTGGATGACGCCCAAATTTGGCGCAACATGAGGAACCAGCTCCAGAACGCCCAGATAAGTCTCGCACCTAGATCAACCCAGCATTACGGCATAAGACCCTCGACTCTCGCTGCCCTGCTGTGGCAACATCGCCTCCCTCTCTCATCCTTAGGAAGCTGCTTGCGTGCTAAAGGGGACCTCTTGAGCATTGTGCCTCAAGAGATCTTACTGGACCTCGGGCCGCTCACCTCCTGGCCTTCACCATGGCATCACGACCTGGCATACCAGTGATGGCTGCAGCCTGCCTGGGGACCGGGACCTGTCAGCGTAGAGCACCAAGCTGCCGCGGGATTGGAAAGGGGAAACCGAGCCTCAAGAGGACATGTGGTCGCAAATTATCATGAAAAGGATAATATCAACAAAAGACATTACAGATCCTTTACACACACCCACGGGGTGCATTCTAATTCCTCGCAGGAAACAAAAGAAAGGAGTTCCTAGGAGCTCTATCTACGCGCGCCGAACAGCGCCAACGCCATCATCAATAGTGGGCCTCTGGAGGCCGGCGCCAACCCTATCCAGATCATCGACGGCGGTGGCCGGACGCTGCGGCCTTGCTCCGAGCGCGGCGAGACATCGGGGGCATGTAGCTGTCGTCGCTTGTCTCCGGAGACTCGACGAGCTCGGGAGAGTCGCTGGACCACCAGGAGTCACCATTGTCGCTGGAGGAGCTGCGGGCGAGGCCAGCGGCAGGCCCGGCGCCAGCCGCTGCACCGTTCTGGCGACCCCCTTCAGGGCAGCACTCCAAGCGGCGGCCTTCCTCGTCAAAGACCTTGAAGAATAGAGTGGAGGCGCCGTCGTACCTAAAGTGGATGGCGAGGGGACGGCTTCAACCTCCGCTCCAGTTGCAGGGGTGTCGCAGTCGGCGTGCTGCGGCCAAAGCTCAAGGGGACCTCTCGGCGGCAAAGAACTATGGGAAGCGGATCCAAGTGCTCGGAGGCATCACCGCCCACAGCATGAACTCACATGAGGAGTCTGCGACATGGACCCCTAGGGCGACGACATGCGTCACCGCGGTGTGGCGACCACGGCCCTGGCGCGGGCAGTGGCGCTCGTCCCTCCTCCCTTCGGAGCCCTTGGCTTGAGCGTACAAGGGCAACGGGTACCCAGGAGGTGGCCGCTCGTACCACGGCCGCGACACTACCGGCCTCACAACCATCTCACAATGATGGGACAGCCTCTTCTTTGGCAGAGGTGGCTCGGGCTCGTTGAGGGGAGTTTTGCCCTTTTCCGCAGCCGAGAACCTCCGAATCAGCGCCATGGTCGATGCAGCAAGCAGTGAAGCGAGGAAGAAGAAGGAGCGGGAGAAGCAAAGGAAGGAATGGGTGACGGGGCCTCCGCCCCCACTTCCCATTTACAGCCAAGGGGAGGCCAACCGCTGGCTTCCACGATCTAAGGTAATAATGATCTTTTCTGCATGCAGCAGGGACTCGTCAAGACGGGTGATACGTCTCCAACGTATCTATAATTTTTCATTGCTCCATGCTATATTATCTACTGTTTTAGGCAATATTGGGCGTTATTTTCCACTTTTATATTATTTTTGGGACTAACCTATTAACCGGAGGCCCAGCCCAGATTTGTTGTTTTATGCCTATTTCAGTGTTTCGAGGAAAAGGAATATCAAACGGAGTCGAAACGGAACGAAATCAACTGGAGAAGTTATTTTTGGAAGGAAACCTACCAAATAGACTTGGACCCTACGTCAGGAGATGAAGGAGGAGCTCACGAGGGTAGGGGTGCGCCCACCCCCCTGCGGCGCGCCCCCTGCCTCATGGCCACCCCTTCGGTCCACTAACGTACTCCTTTCACCCATATATACCCACGTATCCTAAAACTTCCAGAGAGCATATTAGATCGGGAGTTCCGCCACTAGAAGCCTCCGTAGCCACCAAAAACCAATCTAGACCCGTTCTGGCACCCTGCCGGAGGGGGCAATCCCTCTCTGGTGGCCATCTTCATCATCCCGGTGCTCTCCATGACGAGGAAGGAGTAGTTCTCCCTCGGGGCTGAGGGTATGTACCAGTAGCTATGTGTTTGATCTCTCTCTCTCTCTCGTGGTCTTGAGATGATACGATCTTGATGTATCGCAAGCTTTGCTATTATAGTTGGATCTTATGTTTCTCCTCCCCCTCTTCTCTCTTCTAATGAATTGAGTTTCCCCTTTGAAGTAATCTTATCGGATTGAGTCTTTAAAGATTTGAGAACACTTAATGTATGTCTTGCCGTGCGTATCTGTGGTGACAATGGGATATCACATGATTCACTTGATGTATGTTTTGGTGATCAACTTGCGGGTTCCGCCCATGAACCTATGCATAGGGGTTGGCACACGTTTTCGTCATGATTCTCCGGTAGAACTTGGGGGCACTCTTTGAGGTTCTATGTGTTGGTTGAATAGATGAATCTGAGATTGTGTGATGCATATCGTATAATCATACCTGCGGATACTTGAGGTGACATTGGAGTATCTAGGTGACATTAGGGTTTTGGTTGATTTGTATCTTAAGGTGTTATTCTAGTACAAACTCTAGGGCTGTTTGTGACACTTATAGGAATAGCCCAACGGATTGATTGGAAAGAATAACTTTGAGGTGGTTTCGTACCCTACCATAATCTCTTCGTTCGTTCTCCGCTATTAGTGACTTTGGAGTGACTCTTTGTTGCATGTTGAGGGATAGTTATGTGATCCAATTATGTTAGTATTGTTGAGGGAACTTACACTAGCGAAAGTATGAACCCTAGGCCTTATTTCCTAGCATTGCAATACCGTTTACGCTCACTTTTACCATTAGTTACCTTGCTGTTTTTATAATTTCAGATTACAAATACCTTTATCTACTATCCATATACCACTTGTATCACCATCTCTTGCCGAACTAGTGCACCTATACAATTTACCATTGTATTGGGTGTGTTGGGGACACAAGAGACTCTTTGTTATTTGGTTGCAGGGTTGCTTGAGAGAGACCATCTTGATCCTACGCCTCCTACGGATTGATAAACCTTAGGTCATCCACTTGAGGGAAATTTGCTACTGTCCTACAAACCTCTACACTTGGAGGCCCAACAACGTCTACAAGAACAAGGTTGTGTAGTAGACATCAAGCTCTTTTTTGGCGCTGTTGCCGGGGAGGTGAGTGCTTGAAGGTATATCTTTAGATCTTGCAATCGAGTCTTTTAGTTTCTTGTTTTATCACTAGTTTAGTTTATAAAAGAAAACTATAAAAAATGGAATTGAGTTTGTCTCATATGCTTCATCTTTTTAATATCTTTCATGAGTATGATGGAAAGGATAAGTGTGCTCAAGTGCTAGAAGAAGAGATCTCTAAAATGTTTGGCACTAAATATTTGAATGATGAGCATGATTGCAATGTTGTTAGTACGAATTCTTTGAATATCCATGATGCTAATGATGATTGCACTAGTTATGATGAAAATGCCTCCTATAAACATGTCAATTTTTGTGGAGTAGACTGGGTTTGCAAGTACACACCAAATAGGGAAGATAGATATTGCAAGAGGCATAAGTACTTAGAAACCAAATTGTTGCAAGAAGAGCTAGATGAATGTGCTGAAAATTTATCTTTTCTTAGCCCTACTTGTGAACTTTGCAATGAACGTGATCATTTTAGTACCCAATGCAAATTGTTTCATGAGCGTATCGTGTCCAAAAATTGTGATGACTTGATTTCCCTTGCACATCATAATGAACTTAGTTTGCTCTTGGGTTATGAAGAAATTAAACGTAGAACTAAGGATATTCCAAAATTTGCCCTTGATAAAGTTCTTCATTTTGATATAGAGGAAATTTGTATGTATTGCGCGGTGAATTGCATTGAAAATCCTTACATTGCCAATTACATAAAGAAAAGAAAACAAATAGAAAATGAAGAGAATACTAATGAAAAGGAAGAGGCTTCCCAATACCCTCCTATTATTTCTAATGATGAATCAGGTAATGAGGAGGAGCCTCCTATTCAACGAATCTCATTAATAAGGAGCTCCAAAAAGAGGATTGAACCCACACATGATGTGGTGAAGAAGAAGAAAAGAAAAAGGAAGTGAGGTAAAAAGATATCTCTCCCAAATAATGATGCTCCTATTACTATTGTGCCTCATGAAAATATAATTGTGGAAGATAATGATACTTCTTATGATCTTGAAAATCTTTTTGGCACTTGCTTGGAAGAATATGATAATTGCTATACTATTGGTGCTATCCATACTATTAATGATGAGAGTGATTATGCTTATGATATGAAAAGGCCCAAGCTTGGGGATGCTATGTTTGATGAAGATGATGTTTTTGAGAATATATTTGCTGCAATTAATGTTTGTCCCAAGCTTGGGGATGCTACGTTTAATGAAGATGATATTTTTAGTCTCCCAAGTTTTGATATGCAAATTTATAATGATGATAGCATGCCTCCTACCTATGATGATTATTGTGATGATACTTATGCTATAAAAAGTAGTGATTATATTTATAAAACTTGTCATGATTATGATTACCCCTTCTCTGAAAATTACTCTTTTAATATTGAAACAATTTATAGTATTTGAGTTTCTTATGATACTCCCACTATTTTGAATGAGAAGAATTTTGCTTATGTGGAGAGTAATAAAAATTATATGCTTGTAGATCATGAAAAGAATGCTTTAGGTGCTGGTTATATTGTTGAATTCATTCATGATGCTACTGAATATTATTATGGGGGAGGAACATATGCTTGTAGGAATTGCAATAATATCAAGTTTCCTCTCTATGTGCTTAAAGTTTCAAAGTTATGCTTGTTTTGCCTTCCTATGCTAGTTGATTATTGTTCACATAAGTTGTTTTCTCAAAAAATCCCTATGCATAGGAAGTGGGTTAGACTTAAATGTGTTAGTCATATTCTTCATGATGCTATCTTTATGTTCCAATTCTTATCCTTTATGTGAGCATCATTGAAATCATCGTGCCTAGCTAGGGGCGTTAAACAATAGCGCTTGTTAGGAGGCAACCCAACTTTATTTTTGTTCCTTGTTTTTTGTTCCTGTTTGGTAATAAATAATTCATCTATCCTATTTTTATATGTGGTTTTATGCTTTTAATTAGTGTTTGTGCCAAGTAGAACCGTTGGGAAGACTTGGGGAAAGTCTTGTTGATCATGCTGTAAAAAACAAAAACTTTAGCGCTCGCGAGAATTGCTGCCATTTTTATTTGGAGAGTGATATTTAGTTAATTCTTTTTGAATATGATTAATACATAAATTACTCAGGTCCATAAATTTATTTTATAATTTTATGAGTTCCATAAGTATACGTTTGATCCAGATTACTACAGACTGTTCTGTTTTTGACAGATTCTGTTTTCATTGTGTTGTTTACTTATTTTGATGAATCTATGGCTAGTAAAATAGTTTACAAACCATAGAGAAGTTGGAATACAGTAGGTTTAACACCAATATAAATAAATAATGAGTTCATTACAGTACCTTGAAGTGGTGTTTTCTTTTCTTTCGCTAACGGAGCTTACGAGTTTTCTGTTAAGTTTTGTGTTGTGAAGTTTTCAAGTTTTAGGATTCGATGGACTATGGAATAAGGAGTGGCAAGAGCCTAAGCTTGGGGATGCCCAAGGCATCCCAAGTTAATATTCAAGGATAGACAAGAGCCTAAGCTTGGGGATGCCTCGGAAGGCATCCCCTCTTTCGTCTACTTCCATCGGTAACTTTACTTGGAGCTATATTTTTATTCGCCACATGATATGTGTTTTGCTTGGAGCGTCATTTTATTTTATTTAGTTTTTCTTTATGTTTGAATAAAATACAAAGATCTGAAATTATTAAATGTTAGATAGTCTTCACATAGTTGCATAATTATTCGACTACTCATTGATCTTCACTTAAATCTTTCGGAGTAGTTTCTCATTTGCTCTAGTGCTTCATTTATATCTTTTAGAGCATGGTGGTAGTTTTATTTTGAAGAATTATATGAAATCTCATACTTCACTTAGATTATTTTGAGAGTCTTAAATAGCATGGTAATTTGCTTAAAATCCTAATATGCTAGGTATTCAAGAATAGTAAAATTCTCTTATGAGTGTGTTGAATACTATGAGAAGTTTGGTACTTGATAATTGTTTTGAGATATGGATATGGTGATATTAGAGTCATGCTAGTTGAGTGGTTATGAATTTGAGAAATAATTGTGTTGAAGTTTGTGATTCCTGTAGCATGCACGTATGGTGAACCGTTATGTGATGAAGTCGGAGCATGATTTATTTATTGATTGTCTTCCTTACGAGTGGCAGTCGGGGACGAGCGATGGTCTTTGCCTACCAATCTATCCCCCTAGGAGCATCCGCGTAGTACTTTGTTTCGATAACTAATAGATTTTTGCAATAAGTATGTGAGTTCTTTATGACTAATGTTGAGCCCATGGATTATACGCACTCTCACCCTTCCACCATTGCTAGCCTCTCTAGTACCACGCAACTTTCGCCGGTACCATAAACCCACCATATACCTTCCTCAAAACAGCCACCATACCTACCTATTATGGCATTTCCACAGCCATTCCGAGATATATTGCCATGCAACTTTCCACAGTTCGTTATTATGACACACTTCATCATTGTCATATTGCTTTGCATGATCATGTAGTTGACATCGTATTTGTGGCAAAGCCACCGTTCATAATTCTTCCATATATGTCACTCATGAGTCATTGCACATCCCGGTACACCGCCGGAGGCATTCATATAGAGTCCTATCTTGTCCTAAGTATCGAGTTGTAATTCTTGTGTTGTAAGAAAATAAAAGTGTGATGATCGTCATTATTAGAGCATTGTCCCAGTGAGGAAAGGATGATGGAGACTATGATTCCCCCACAAGTCGGGATGAGACTTCGAACGAAAATAAATAAATAAATAAAAGAGGCCAAAGAAGCCCAAATAAAAAAAGAGAAAAGAGGCCAAAAAAAGAGAAGGCCCAAACAAAAAAATAAAAAAATGAGAGAAAAAGAGAGAAGGGACAATGCTACTATCCTTTTACCACACTTGTGCTTCAAAGTAGCACCATGATCTTCATGATAGAGAGTCTCCTATGTTGTCACTTTCATATACTAGTGGGAATATTTCATTATAGAACTTGGCTTGTATATTCCAATGATGGGCTTCCTCAAAATGCCTAGGTCTTCGTGAGCAAGCGAGTTGGATGCACACCCACTAGTTTCTTTTGTTGAGCTTTCATATACTTATAGCTCTAGTGCATCTGTTGCATGGCAATCTCTACTCACTCACATTGATATCTATTGATGGGCATCTCCATAGCCCATTGATACGCCTAGTCAATGTGAGACTATCTTCTCTCTTTTTGTCTTCTCCACAACCACCATTCTATTCCACCTATAGTGCTATATCCATGGCTCACACTCATGTATTGCGTGAAGATTGAAAAAGTTTGAGAACATCAAAAGTATGAAACAATTGCTTGGCTTGTCATCGGGGTTGTGTGTGATTTAAATATTTTGTGTGGTGAAGATAGAGCATAGCCAGACTATATGATTTTGTAGGGATAGCTTTCTTTGCCATGTTATTTTGAGAAGACATAATTGCTTAGTTAGTATGCTTGAAGTATTATTATTTCTATGTCAATATGAACCTTTGTCTTGAATCTTTCGGATCTGAATATTCATATCACAAGTAAGAAGAATTACATTGAAATTATGCCAACTAGCATTCCACATCAAAAATTATCTTTTTATCATTTACCTACTCGACGACGAGCAGGAATTAAGCTTGGGGATGCTTGATACGTCTCCAACGTATCTATAATTTTTGATTGCTCCATGCTATATTATCTACTGTTTTAGGCAATATTGGGCTTTATTTTCCACTTTTATATTATTTTTTGGGACTAACCTATTAGCCGGAGGCCCAGCCCAGATTTGTTGTTTTATGCCTATTTCAGTGTTTCGAGGAAAAGGAATATCAAACGGAGTCGAAACGGAATGAAATCAACTGGAGAACTTATTTTTGGAAGGAAACCTACCGGATAGACTTGGACCCTATGTCAGAAGATGAAGGAGGAGCTCACGAGGGTAGGGGGCGCGCCCACCCCCCTGGGGCACGCCCCCTGCCTCGTGGCCACCCCTTCGGTCCACCGACGTACTCCTTTCACCCATATATACCCACGTATCCTAAAACTTCCAGAGAGCATATTAGATCGGGAGTTCCGCCGCTAGAAGCCTCCGTAGCCACCAAAAACCAATCTAGACCCATTCCGGCACCCTGCCGGAGGGGGCAATCCCTCACCGGTGGCCATCTTCATCATCCTGGTGCTCTCCATGACGAGGAGGGAGTAGTTCTCCCTCAGGGCTGAGGGTATGTACCAGTAGCTATGTGTTTGATCTCTCTCTCTCGTGTTCTTGAGATGATACGATCTTGATGTATCACGAGCTTTGCTATTATAGTTGGATCTTATGTTTCTCCTCCCCCTCTTCTCTCTTGTAATGAATTGAGTTTCCCCTTTGAAGTAATCTTATCGGATTGAGTCTTTAAAGAATTGAGAACACTTGATGTATGTCTTGTCGTGTGTATCTGTGGTGACAATGGGATATCACGTGATTCACTTGATGTATGTTTTGGTGATCAACTTGTGGGTTCCGCCCATGAACCTATGCATAGGGGTTGGCACACGTTTTCGCCGTGATTCTCCGGTAGAACTTTGGGGCACTCTTTGAGGTTCTATGTGTTGGTTGAATAGATGAATCTGAGATTGTGTGATGCATATCGTATAATCATACCCACGGATACTTGAGGTGACATTGGAGTATCTAGGTGACATTAGGGTTTTGGTTGGTTTGTATCTTAAGGTGTTATTCTAGTACGAACTCTAGGGCTGTTTGTGACACTTATAGGAATAGCCCAACGGATTGATTGGAAAGAATAACTTTGAGGTGGTTTCGTACCCTACCATAATCTCTTCGTTCGTTCTCCACTATTAGTGACTTTGGAGTGACTCTTTGTTGCATGTTGAGGGATGGTTATGTGATCCAATTATGTTAGTATTGCTGAGGGAACTTACACTAGCGAAAGTATGAACCCTAGGCCTTATTTCCTAGCATTGCAATACCGTGTACGCTCACTTTTACCATTAGTTACCTTGCTGTTTTTATAATTTCAGATTACAAATACCTTTATCTACTATCCATATACCACTTGTATCACCATCTCTTCGCCGAACTAGTGCACTTATACAATTTACCATTGTATTGGGTGTGTTGGGAACACAAGAGACTGTTTGTTATTTGGTTGCAGGGTTGCTTGAGAGAGACCATCTTCATCCTACGCCTCCTACAGATTGATAAACCTCTGCACTTGGAGGCCCAACAATGTCTACAAGAAGAAGGTTGTGTAGTAGGCATCAACGGGCAGTTGTCGAGGTAGCGTGGGGAAGCGGAGACGTCCACGTCCAATCAGTCGCCACGCGCCAACCGTGGCGGCAGGCTGATGGGGCCTGCGGTGCTCCGCACTTGCCCTTTGGCTTCACCTCGAAGCCAAGCCCAAGCGCGCCTGGGGCCCGAGGGCTACTGTCAGCGTTTTGAGAACGGGGGTCCCTAGACTTTCCTGCCTGCGGCCCGCAGCGTGGCTCCACCAGCGGCCCTGTATGGCCAATCTTCACCAGCAAACACTCAAGACCCTTGCAAGGGGCCAAGCCTCGCGAGGCGGATGATGCAAGACCTCCTCAGGGGCGGCCTCACCAGGCTAGCTCGTGAGGGGCGGAGAGATCAAGGCAAGGGACACCTCACGAGGTTTCTGTGACGCAAGCCATGACGACTGGAACCAAGAAGGCGCCAGCGCGCGCAGTGTCCTTGTTTACTATTTGGTGATAAAGGGGCCAGCGCAGGCGAGGAGTCCCGAGGCATCAGGCAAAGGTTTCCATATCGATGCAACAAGACCAAGACCAGCAGGATAGCAGGACGGAGGTCACCGTGGAGCCCAAGACGGCGTCACCACCAGAGCCTTTGGTAGGTGAAGACTACTTTTGTCGGGATAGCTTGTACTAGTTGTCTCCCTTTGAATTTGGCCATTGTGGGATCCCTTCCAGCTCAATATTTGGAAGAGGACTAGGGCCTCTATAAATAGGACTAGCCACCACCATAGCAAGGGGGTGAATCAGAGAGAAAGAGAGAGAGAGAGAGAGAGAGAGAGAGAGAGAGAGAGAGAGCATCAACTCACCAAGCACAAGAACACCTCACCTCAGGAGGCTGTTCTTCCCTTGTAACTGTTCGTCCTCAGCCCAAGAGGCAATCCACCACACCACACTAGAGTAGGGTATTACACCACAACGGTGGACCGAACCAGTATAAACTCTAGTGTCTCGTGTTCTTTGGGTCCGTCGAGCTAGGCCGTGAAATCATATGGAGTGTGAGATAGAGAGGGGGAGAGATCTTAGTGCGCACCCAAGTGTTTGAACCTCAAGGGTTTTGCCGGAACCCGAAATCCGACAGGTGCTCCCGACACAGTCTCAGGCGGCGAGGAGGACAGTGGCCACGAGGATGAGCCCAGCCATGGCGACGTGGTTCAGCTGCGGGCGAGGTGGAAGAAAGCGGTGACGCACATATCCCCCTGGCCCCTGTAGCGCCTCAGTGGCATTGATCCGTCGGTGGCATCAGCCGCGGGCGCGCGCGATGCTGCCACGGCGATGAAGAAGACGACGACCAGTGCGATGGGCTGGGCCTGACACTGTATGCGCTGGGCCTGGCACTGTGTGCGCGCGGCCTTGTAAGTGCACAGTGCATTTTATCTTTATTTTAATCTTTTCTTTTCTGTTTTAGTTTTCGCTACTGATTTCTAGTTCCTTTTTGTAACAAAATAGTTTTCTAAAATAAGAAACTTGCACATAAATTAGTATAAATAATTAGGCCACTGCCACAATTAAGTTTGGGACATAAATAAACTAGTTTAGCATTTTTATAATTTAAAAAGCATTTAATTATCTATTTTAAACCTTGTTTCAATTATTTTTGGGTATTTAAGCACTTTTAGAAAAAGTTGGTTCACCACCATAATCAGTGATGGAATATTTGCAACATTGTGAACATTTTAGTTATCATGTTTGAGAAGTTTTGAATTTCAAATGTTATTTGAATTTGAATTCAGGTGGAGTTTTAAATGAGATATTGATCAAAGTGACAAGCACTGTTTTGGCAAAATGATTAGCTTGATCCCAGGGATTACTGTAGCTTTAATATTCGGGTGTTATAGGATATAAGAAGTGAAGTGAACTGCAGATGGAGTGAATTACCATCAGATTTGTAGGTGTGTCCAGCCATGTTCGTTGACACAGGTGATGCACCACTGTGGAAAGACGGATTGGCCGCAGATGTAGTAGGTAAATCTGGACGTCGCATTGCAATGAATTCAGGGCACGGGGTGTTTTTCCTAGACATGTATCTTGTCTTTCTTTCAGCACTCATGTCCACTCTCTCCTCGACAGTTAAGCTATCTCGTCTTTGCTTGCATTGTTCCCGTGTCTGTTGATTTTGTTCTTCTAGGAATTTGAGTCCCAACTCCTTTTTCCTTTGATAAGTTTCTTGTCTCCGTGCATTTATCTTCTCTCTTTGTTCACTGGTCAATTTCTCTCTACGCTCTCTATCCTATGCCCTTTTGCGTTCTCTATCGTGTGCCCTCTTAGCTTGTCTACTGTTAATAATGACAATAGATTTTACTGATGTATCTCCATCTACACCAACAACATTACATCACACAATGCAAAATTCTGCATATAGAACATCAATATGGAAGACATAGCTGGCCCATACCGTTAGAACTCTTTGCTAGATCTGAACCATTAGCGGCTGTGATAGCAATAGGAGTAGGTAATGAAGCATCATCATCTGAGATGGCCGGTTCATCTACAACTAAAAAAGGGAATCAAAACAAGGCAAGTATGGAGCTTCCTTAATGTAGAACACAGACCAGATCTGCAATTCATACTGTGTATTTGCATGGTAAGTATGGAGCCGTACCTCCACTCATCTGGGTTGGCGGATTAACATCAAGGACATGGCCATGAGGGGGTGGGTGGGTGTTTGTCTGTCCATACAACAGAGTTTCCATGCGGGTTCCATTAGGCTTGTTGAGCAAGCCTGTGCAGATATGAAAAGCAAATACACATGTTTGATCAAATAAAAAATGAAACACATACGATAAGGTGGTGATTCGCAAGGCACATATGATATGGGGTAACATACATGAACCCATTTGGGAATGCATGTCAATGTTAGAGACATCACCAAGAGGGTGTCGTTGCAATTTTGTTGCATTCCCCGGTGCGGGTGTGATGTTTTTTGAATTCTCATTGCGAGGTCCTTTTGATTTGCTTCTTGTGGCGGCCACTGTTTGAAAGCAAATACATGTTCAATCAAATTAAAAATAGAACCAAAAAAAGGCAAGCCTATACATGATAAGGTGGTGAATCGCAAGGCACATATGATAAAGAGCTATGTACCTGTGACCCTTTGGGAATGCATGTCAACATTAGAGATATCACCAAGAGGGTGTCATTGCAAATTAGTTGCATTCCCCAATGCGGGTGTGATGTTTTTTGGATTTACATCACGAGATACTTTTGATTTGGTGCTTCCTAAGACCACTACTTGGAAGAAAATACACATGCTTGATCAAATTAAAAACGGAACCAAAACAAGGCAAGCACACACATGATAAGGTGGTGAATCGCCCGGCACATACCTGAGCCACATTTGGAATGCATGCCAATGTTAGAGATATCACCAAGAGGGGGTTGTTGCAAATTGGTTGCATTCCCCACTGTGGTTGTGATGCTTTTTGAATTTATATTGTTAGTCCTTCTGATTTGCCACTTGTTACGAGCACTGTTTGGTAGAAAATACACATACTTGATGAAATAAAGAATGGAAGCAAAACAAAGCAAGCTTGGAAGCCATTCAAACATACACAAGTTCTATTTTTAATTGAGGTGTAGCCATACCTCCACTAATCGCTTCAAGATGATCAACTTTCGAGACATAAACTTCAGGGTGTGGGTGGGTTTCATGGAAATTTCCTACGTGAGGTTCCTTTGTTCCTTTGTGGTTGCCTGCGTGTTTCCATGAAAAGGACTTGATTAATTTCGAGAATCATAAGACACATATAATACACTTGAACATTCCTGTAAGGTTTTGGGTAAGCATGTCAAAGTTAGATAATACACAAGAAGGCTGGGATGTCCATCTGTGATGCTTTTAGAAGAAAATATGAATGCTTGATCACACATGTACGTCAGATAGTTATAACATGGATCAACATAAGACCATGTACCTAGAGACCGTGAGTCATCATGAAGAGCGGCTCAGGTGAGGCTTGTCGCGTCCAGAGATTTTTGAGGCACGCTTGTCACCTCACCCTGTTTGTTTCTCTTACTACTTGCATTTCCCATTTATACCTGAAATAAGTTAAATTGTTTTATACATTCAAACAAGTGGAGATGATCTGTACTGGAGATGCTTAGGACGTTTCTCTTTCGTTGGTACCAAGTTCCTGAACCAAAATGGCCAAAGACAAATTGATGTTGGAGCACATACATGGCGGTATAATCTAGGTAGATTATCATTCCTAACCATATCAAACTTACATGTATAAGCTTGTTAGCACCACATGTTTGTGGAGCATTTTTCATTTAGCAAAATACAACAAAATATGTATGCAGAACTCATTGGTGCATCACAACTTTCGCTAGCAATGGGCTGACAAATCACTCGAGCAGGGAGTACTCCTCGGAATAGTGACAGCTAAGAAACAAGGGCTCCATCGATGCATCAGTTGTTAAAGGATCAGTTCCTGAAGCATTTTGTCATATGTGGCTGATACATCTCCAATGTATCTACATTTTTTATTGTTCCATGTTGTTATATTATCAATCTTGGATGTTTTATAATCATTTTATAGTCATTTTATATCATTTTTGGGTACTAAACTATTAACATAGTGCCAAGTGCTAGTTGATGTTTTTTGCATGTTTTTTACATCGCAAAAAATCAATACCAAACGGAGTCCAAATGCAACGAAACTTTACGGAGATTTTTTATGGACCAGAAGACACCTAATGGGCCAAGGCTGCGCCTGGGGGGTGCTCTGAGGAGAGCACAACCCACTAGAGCGCGCCAGGAGGCCCAGGTGCGCCCAGGTGGGTTGTGCCCACCTCGGGTGCCCCCCGGACTGCCTCTTTGCTCTATAAAGACCCCAATATTCCAGAAACCCTAGGGGAGTCGACGAAAATCAATTCCAGCCACCGCAGAGTCCAAAACCACCAGATCCAATTTAGACACCATCGTGGATGGGGTTCACCACCTCCATTGGTGCCTCTCCGATGATGCGTGAGTAGTTCTTTGTAGACCTTCAGGTCCGTAGTTAGTAGCTAGATGGCTTCCTCTCTCTCGTTTGATTCTCAATACAATGGTATCTTGGGGATCCATATGATGTAACTCATTTTTGTCGTGTGTTTGTTGGGATCGGATGAACTTTGAGTTTATGATTAGATCTATCTTTTTATATCCATGAAAGTATTTGAGTTTCTTTGATCTCTTTTATGCATGATTGCTTATAGCCTCATCTTTCTTCTCTGATATTTGGGTTTTGTTTGGCCAACTTGATCTATTTATCTTGCAATGGGAAGAGGTGCTTTGTAGTGGGTTCGATCTTATGGTGCTTGATCCCAGTGACAGAAGGGGAACCAACACGTATGTATCATTGTTACTAAGGATAAAACAATGGGGTCTATCTCTACTACATAGATAGATCTTGTCTACATCATGTCATCGTTCTTATTGCATTACTCCATTTCTCCATGAACTTAATACACTAGATGCATGCTGGCTAGCGGTCAATGTGTGGAGTAATAGTAGTAGATGCAGGCAAGAGTCGGTCTACTAATCTTGGACGTGATGCCTATATAATGATCATTGCCTGGATCTCGTCATGATTATTTGAAGTTCTATCAATTTCCCAACAGTAATTTGTTTACCCACCATTTGCTATTTTTCTCGAGAGAAGCCACTAGTGAAACCTACGACCCCCGGGTCTCTTTCTCTTATTATTTCCCTTTGTGGTCTATTTTCCTTTGCTTTTATTTTCAGATCTATTAATCCAAAAATACAAAAATACCTTGCTGCAATTTATTTTATTTGGCGTTCGATCTATCAATATTTACAACTCTCTGACCTCCGTTTGCCCATCTTGGGGCGCCGCTACCCGAAAGGGATTGACAACCCCTTTTACATGTTGGGTTGCGAGTAGTTGTTATTTGTGTGCGGTTGCTATTTACATTGTGTTGCTTGGTTCTCCTACTGGTTCGATAACCATGGTTTCATATCTGAGGGAAATACCTACCACCGCTGTGCTGCATTATCCCTTCCTCTTTGGGGAAATACCGACGTAGCTTCAAGTGACATCAAAAGGAATTTCTGGCGCTGTTGTCGGGGAGGATCTTCAACATATACCAGGTTCCTAATCACAAATCTCATCTCCTCACAATTTACATTATTTTCCATTTGCCTCTTGTTTTCCTCTCCCCCACTTCACAAAAAATTGCCGTTTTATTCGCCCTCTTTTTCATTCGTCGTTTTCTTGCCGGATCTGTTTTTGAGTGCAATCTTGTTGTATAGTCATCATGACTCAAGAGAACACCAAGTTGTGTGATTTCTTAAATACCAACAACAATGATTTTATTGGCACTCCGCTTGCTCCTCCCGCCACTAGTGCGGAGACTTGTGATATCAATACTGCTTTGCTGAATCTTGTTATGAAAGATCAATTTTCCGGTACTCCTAATGAGGATGCCACATCCCATCTTAATACCTTAGTGGATTTATGTGATATGCAAAAGAAAAAATATGTGGGCAATGATGTGGTGAAGATGAAATTATTTCTGTTTTCTTTGCGTGATTCTGCAAAAATTTGGTTCTCTTCTTTGCCACGCAATAGTATCGATTCTTGGAATAAGTGCAAAGATGCTTTTATCACTAAGTATTTTCCACCCACAAAAATTGTTTCCCTTAGAACCCAGATCATGAATTTCAAGAAACTTGAACATGAGCATGTTGCACAATCTTGGGAAAGGATGAAAATGATGCTAAGGAATTGGCCAACTCATGGGTTAAATCTTTGGATGATCATACAAATTTTTTATGCGAGATTGAATTTTGTTTCTCTTAATCTTTTAGATTCCGCCGCGGGTGATAATTTTATGGAAATTACTTTGGGTGAAGCCACCAAATTGCTTGGTAATATTATGGTAAATTACTCACAATGGCATACCGAAAGAGCTCCTGCTAGTAAAAAAGTTAATTCGGTTGAAGAAATTTATTCTTTGAGTGAAAAAGTTGATGATCTTGTGAAATTGGTTGCTAGTAGAAGTGCTCCTATTGATTTTAATGATATGCCTTTGTCTAGTTTGATTGAGCAAAATAGTGATGCCATAGATGTGAATTTTATCTATCGGAATAATTTCAACAACAATGCTTATAGAGGTAATTTTAATCCTAGGCTTTTTCCTAGTAATTCCTCTAATAATTATGGTAATTCCTATGGAAATCAATCTTATAATAATAATAGGAACACCTCCGATCCGGAGAATAATATTAAAGAATTTATCAACACGCAAAAAGTTTTCAACACTTCCATAGAAGAAAAGTTGAATAAGATTGATGATTTGTCTTGAAATGTTGATAGAATTGCTCATAATGTGGAAAATCTCAAGATGAAATTTTTTGTGCCTAAGGTTGATGAATCAATTAAAGCTCCTTATGTTTCTATGAATGAAATAAAGAAAAGAACCGCTATGCTTAGGGCTAAAAGAGAATTTTTAGAAAAAGCATTTTCTAGTGATTACTTTCGCAAAAGTGATGAAGATCTTAAAATGATTGGTGTTTCTTCTATTGATTCCTTGTTTAGTAAAGTTAATATTGATGAAAAAGGGACTTGAGAAGAATCAACTTTAGTTAGAAGGCATCCCGATAATTCGGAGGGTGAAAATCGTGTTGAGAAAATTGATAAAAATGGGTTTGAAGAGTCAAAACTTTAGCTAGCGATGTGCCCACTCTTTTGGATTACAAAGACTGTAATTATGATATTTTCTGTTTGATTAATTGTATTTCTTTGTTGCAATCCATGAGAAATTAACCCCATGCTTTTGAACAAAATAAAGTTTTTACTAAACATATTATTGATGCCATAATGAAAGCTCTTGAAGAAAAATTGGAATTAGAAGTTTCAATTACTAGAAATTTGTATGATGAATGGGAACCTACTATAAAAATCAAGATTAAAAATTATGAGTGTTTTGCTTTGTGTGACTTGGGTGCTAGTGTTTCTACTATTCTGAAATCTTTATGTGATGTGCTTGGTCTTACAGATATTGAATCATGTTTTTTGAATATGCACTTGGTTGATTCTACTATTAAAAAGCCTAGGGAAGAACTAATGATGTTCTTATTCTTGCAAATAGGAAAAAACATAGATTTTATTGTTCTTGATATTGATTGCAATCCCTCTTGTTCAATTATTCTTGGTAGACCGTTTTTACGCACTATTGGTGCCGCAATTGATATGAAAGAAGGCAATATTAAGTTCCAATTTCCTTTGAGAAGGGTATGGAACACTTCCCTAGAACAATAATTAGGCCACCTTATGAATCAATCATGAGGGCATTGTATGGATCTCGAAACAAAGATGACAAAACTTAGATCCTTGCTTTATGCCTAGCTAAGGGCGTAAAACTATAGCGCTTGTTGGGAGGAAACCCAATGAATAAAATTTATTTTTGCTTTTTGCCTCCTTTTTTGAGTGTTAGAACAATTATGCTACTGTTATGATTGTGTTTTTTATGTTTTAACTAGCAAAAGAGCCCGTGCGTTGCAACGGGAGAGAAAACATAACACACGCTCTTAAATCAATAACCATCACTCAAGACCACAATAGGTCCATCTCCTTTATTTTTTTGAGGCATCATATTTGTGTTTCCGCTTATCCTCCTTCTCACCCTCGTCGGTGATGGCCTCGGTATTCACACAAAACAGCAAAAAAACGTGTGTTGAATATGGTTAATCCTAAGGCATCTCTCTCTCCCTCTCTCCTCCCCCTCCCTCTCTCTCTTCCTCTCTCTCTCTTTCTCTTGCTCACTTTCTCTCACTCTCGCGATGAGAAATCTGTTGTTTTCCCCTGCGACATTTTTTAGAGGTATGCATGTGTAGTTATCGATGTTTTCTTTTCCGTATATGGTTATAGTGGGGTGTTTATTTGCAATTCGGATCGCCACCGGTATGAAAAAAACAAATCTTGCGCTATAAATTATAAGTTTGCTTCCATAACAATATTTTAAAAATATTTAACACGTAAAATTAACATCATATTTAGATTCCACACATTTTTCTAATAAAATTTCATATATAATATGTTAAAATTGAAGTTACAGTTTAAAAGATACAAATAATTTAGAAAATCATTTGGTTTGACTCAAATATATTCCAAAATAATATTTAAAAATACTTAACAGGTAAAAATAATCTCATATTCATATTCTACATATTTTTCTAATCAAATTTCATATATGACATGTTCAAATCGAAGTTACGGTTTAAAAGATATGGATGATTTTAAAAAGCATTTGTTTCACTTAAATATGATCCGCTGATGAATTACCTAAAACATCAGGGGGGTTTCGAAACATGTAAAATAACGGTTCAGGTGTGACTTAAATGCGGACGACGGGTTGATTTCAAGAAAAGACAGGGACTTTTGTGTAAAATACGAAAATAACGATTAGTTTTAACTTAAAACAGGACTGAGGGTTGAATTCTCTGAAATAGAGGGACTTTTATGAAAAATGCCATGACAGACGAAAGAAACCCAATTTTCTTTATTATTAGGTAAAGATTAGTGTTTGTGCCAAGTAAAGTCTTGCGCTCGCGAAAATAATTCCCATTTTTAACTAGAGAGCGATAAAATACACATTCCTTTTGCAGTAGATTAGTATACAAATTTCTCAGGTCGTCCTAATGTTTTAGAATTTTTGGAGTTACAGAAGTATTCGAAACACCCAGATTACTACAGATAGTTCTGTTTTTTTACAGGTTCTGTTTTCTTTGCATTGTGTGCTTATTTTGATGGCTCTATGGTTTTCTTTGATGAGTTTTTGCCATAGAAAAGTTGGAATACAGTAGATATAATGCAAGAACAAAATATGAATTGGTTTGATACAACACTTATAGTAGTGATTTATTTTCTTATACTAATGGATCTCACGAAGGCTTTTGTTGAGTTTTGTGTGATTGAAGTTTTCAAGTTTTGGGTTATCTTACGATGGTTGAAGGATTAAGGAGTAAGAAGAGCCTAAGCTTGGGGATGCCCCGGCATCCCCCGCTATTATCCAAAAGATAGCAAGCAACTAAGCTTGGGGATGCCCCCGAGTGGCATCCCCTCTTTCTTCTAACGACCATCGGTATTTTACTCAAAGCTATATTTTTATTCGTCACATACTATGTGTTTTGCTTGGAGCGTCTTGTATGATATGAGTCTTTGCTTGTTTTATTTTGTGTTTTAAGTCTTGATTCCTTGCTGGACACACCTATTTGAGAGAGTCAAAATTATCACATGACTTGTTAGAATTGCTCTCTATGCTTCACTTAAATTTTTATGAGCTATGGACTTGCTCTAGTGCTTCACTTATATCTTTTTGAGCACGGCGTGCTTTAGTATCTTTGAAGAAATGCTCTCTTGCTGCACTTAGATTTATGTGAGAGTTAGTAAAATTTTCAAGAAATTCTCTCTTGCTTCACTTAAATTAATTTGAGAGAAAGAAATATTATGCTCATGATCTTCACTTATATTTGTTTGAGCTTGTTAAAAGCAACATATGAAAATTAGTTCCAAAGTGATGGATATCCAAGAAGGATATAATAAAAACTTTCATGAAGATCATTGGACAAAATAAACTTGATTCTTAGTAATAGTTTTGAGATATGATGATGTGATATGTGAGTTATGTTGATGAGTAATTATGCTTTAGTAAGAATATTGGGTGATATTTGCATGCTAGATGCATGCTAGATGCATGCTAGATAGCGGTCGATGTGTGGAGTAATAGTAGTAGATGCAGGCAGGAGTCGGTGTACTAATCTTGAACGTGATGCCTATATAATGATCATTGCCTGGATATCGTCATGATTATTTCAAGTTCTATAAGTTTCCCAACAGTAATTTGTTTACCCACCATTTGTTATTCTTCTCGAGAGAAGCCACTAGTGAAACCTACGGCCCCCGGGTCTCTTTCTCTTATTATTTGCCTTTGCGATCTATTTTCCTTTGATTTTATTTTTAGATCTATTAATCCAAAAATACCTTGCTGTAATTTATTTTATTTGGCGTTCGATCTATCAATATTTACAACTCTCTCACATCCATTTACCCATCTTGGGGCGCCACTACCTGAAAGGGATTGACAACCCCTTTTACATGTTGAGTTGCGAGTAGTTGTTATTTGTGTGCATGTGCTATTTACATTGTGTTGCTTGCTTATCCTACCGGTTCGATAACCTTGGTTTTATATCTGAGGGAAATAGCTACCGTTGTTGTGCTGCATCATCCCTTCCTCTTTGGGGAAATACCGGCGTAGCTTCAAGCGACATCAGTGGCTCCATTTTATGCATTTGTAATGTATAAGACACAAGGTCTCAATCATCAGTTGGTGGAGCATCCGTTCCTGGAGCATTTGTAATTAGTGGCTCTATTTAATGCATTTGTAATATCTACTCCTAGGAATAGGGATAGCTAAGGAACAAGGGCTCAATCATCAGTTGGTGGAGCATCAATTTCTGGAGCATTTGTAATCTGTGCATACATTCACGTTCTTGTGTATTCACCTAGATATATCGGGCTGGTTCAAACCTGTCTTCCAAGGGATATCAGAGGAGCAGCCGTCGTCCGATGCGACCTCGCGGCTAGAGTATGGAGGAGTTGCCGGGGTGGCCCAGCGCCTGGATCCCAAAGGAGATCGGGGAGAAGAGGTTGTGGCGTGAGGACACAACGGGAGGAGGGCGACTAGTAGAGGAGATCGGGGAGATGAGGACGACAGCACCAGGACGTCAGGAGGATCGCTAGGAGGGCAGGCGATGTGAGGATTGCGTTCATGTACATGTTAATGGGCCGAACCAATGTTGTGGGATGAGGTGGGCGAAAAATAGGACTGGTGGGATGAGGTGGGCGAAAAATAGGACTAGTGGGATGAGTGGGCCAAAAATAGGACTGGTGGGATGAGGTGGGAGTGAGGCAAGACTACCAACTCACCAATTAGGAGCAGAGATTACTCTGATTTGTCATCTATGTTTTTCACCACTATTCGTATGATGCTTGTTGTCCCATATGTAAGTAACTCTCTAGTTATCAGGGATATGGATGAATCTTGGTATGTATAGATGCTGAACACTAATAATGATATCACTCTGTTGACTGATTAATTTAATAGTCTCTATGAATGTCGTGAAGGGGGTTCACTTAGCGCTTCCATCTTGCGGATCTTATTACTATTGTTGTAAAGGTTAAGATATCAAGGTAATTCAAGGTAACGGTAAAATCTTCTTTCCTCGCCTTTGCAACTAAGAGGGGAATAACAGAAGCCACGTCCACTGGGAAACCCTTAATTTCCATAGTGAGAACCGTAGTGGGGAAACTATGATAGTGGCATGTGTGATATGGAGTCTAATTCGAGTAAAATGTATATTGTACCCAAATATGATCAATTACAAACATCAAGAGTGACTCAAGTATCCAACTTAGAACTATGCAATCACATATATTACATTAGTCACATACCAATGGGAATTTCGGACTCTGGGAACACTTTAATCCTCTTGTTGGTTTCATTGGCTTATTCACCTTGCTTGCTCTTTTACTTATTTTAAGTTATTTACTTTTGTTCGCACTCTACTCAAAATTATTACAACCTACCACCTTCATTTTTTTTATCTACAACTAACTTGCATGCACATTTTCATAAGTCTTTTAAGAGGCACTGTTCAATTCTTGTGCTCCCTGTGGGATGGACACTTTTATACCTCGAAAAGGCTATGATACGTCTCCAACATATATATAAGTTTTGATTGTTCCATGCTATTATATTATCTGGTTTAGATGTTTTATATACACTAATATGCTATTTTATATGATTTTTGGGACTAACATATTAACCTAGAGCCTAGTGCCAGTTTCTGTTTTTTCCTTGTTTTAGAGTTTCCCAGAAAAGGATGGAGTCCAAACGGAATGAAACTTTTGCGATGATTTTTCTTGGACCAGAAGACATCCAGAGGACTTGGAGTACACGTTAGGGAAGCCACGAGGCATCCACAAGCACGGAGGGAACGCCCAGGGGGTAGGGCGTGCCCCCACCCTTATGCCCCCTCGTGAATCCACCGACCTATTTCTTCCGCCTATATATTCTGAAATACCCCAAAACCATTTAGGGGATCCACAAAACCACTTTTCCACTGCCGCAACCTTCTGTACCCGTGAGATCCCATCTAGGGGCCTTTTCCGGCATCCTGTTGGAGGGGGATTCGATCACGGAGGGCTTCTACATCAACACCATTGCCTCTTCGATGAAGCGTGAGTAGTTTACCACAGACCTACGGGTCCATAGCTAGTAGCTAGATGGCTTCTTCTCTCTCTTTGATTCTCAATACCATGTTCTCCTCGATGTTCTTGGAGATCTATTTCATGTAATACTCTTTTGCGGTGTGTTTGTCGAGATCTGATGCATTGTGGATTTACGATCGGCTTATCTATGAATATTATTTAAATCTCCTTTGCATTATTATATGCATGATTTGATATCTTTGCAAGTCTCTTCGAACTATCGATTTGGTTTGGCCAACTAGATTGGTTTTTCTTGTAATGCAAGAAGTGCTTAGCTTTGGGTTCAATCTTGCGGTTTCCTTTCCTAGTGACAGTAGGGGCAGAAAGGCACGTATTGTATAGTTGCTGAGGGAGTCCTGGATTAGGGGGTCTCCGAACAGCCGGACTATATCCTTTGGCCGAACTGTTGGACTATGAAGATACAAGATTGAAGACTTCGTCTCGTGTCCGGATGGGACTCTACTTGGCGTGGAAGGCAAGCTAGACAATACGGATATGTATATCTCCTCCTTGGTAACCGACCTTGTGTAACCCTATCCCCCTCGGGTGTCTATATAAACTGGAGGGTTTAAGTCCATAGGACAACATACAATCATACCATAGGCTAGCTTCTAGGGTTTAGCCTCTTCGATCTCGTGGTAGATCAACTCTTGTAATACTCATATCATCAAGAATAAATCAAGCAGGACATAGGGTTTTACCTCCATCAAGAGGGCCCGAACCTGGGTAAAACATCGTGTCCCCTGCCTCCTGTTACCATCCGCCTTAGACGCACAGTTCGGGACCCCCTACCCGAGATCCGCTGGTTTTGACACCGACATTGGTGCTTTCATTGAGAGTTTCTCTCACTCTCTATCCTCTGTCTTTCAGATTTTTCCCTCGTAGTTGATACAGTGAAATATTATTATGTAAGGGAGCTGATCCACAGGGAACCCTGGATCCAAAGATTGATCACCTAACCAATTCAAGGTCACAAGAAAAGAAAGGACTCGCTTTAGCTATCTCACCTTCAGGATTGTAATTAGTAATATCTGCTACATGGAGGCGTGTTCTCCAGGGAGGTTTGAGGGTTCTTGGGATGGGTCCTTACTGTCCCTTTACAGAACCGTACATGAGATTTTCACCTCATACGGCTCCTCGGTCAATTCTTTCGAAGGGCTGCCCCCTCTTCCCCTCGCTCTCCTTTCCTTAATATTCACCGTCGAAGAAGAGTATTGTATTGACCTGAATCAAGTCTTGCCTATTATTGTTGGGCAAAAGCAGTTTGATAGGAAGAAGTCTGTATTTCTATCGCGAGTGGAAGGGTCGTCGCTCAACGGATAAAAGTTACTCTAGGGATAACAAGCTGATCTTCCCCAAGAGTCCACATCGACGGGAAGGTTTGGCACCTATTTCCCTCAAGTCACCTTAACATGCTTCTTTCTTTCCTTCACTATGCAGATACAAAACTAGGTTGTGGAGGTCCTTTCTAAAGGCGGGCATTAGACCAAAGTTTCGTGAGCCGGAGAAGATCGATAAATCTTAGAACTTGCTCGTTTGCAGGAGGAGGCGGTGGTATGACTCCGTCCATTGAACGAGCATTTCGTGGCAGAAGAAACAAGGAAGTTAACTCAGCGCCATCGGCCACCTTAACACAAACAGCTTAGGGCGTGTTACTTTTATTCTTTTTTTGCTGCTTACCCGCAAGCTTACCCTCTTCCACACGGATGCTACAGCCGCTATCACTTTTGCAGGAGGGGAATTATAGAGTTCGCTTCTCGACATCTTGTTTGGTAAGCGGAATTTTGACCCAGGTTTGTGTCGTCGCCAGAAGGAAGGATGTCTCGTCTTGTCTTTAAAGACGGTACTACTGTTGGGGGAGCTTTGGCTGTCGGCCAAACTCTCCGGCTAGGCGGTTTCATCATGACCGCCTGTTCGGCCGCCGCGCCGACGATGACTTCTCGGGTCATCGAAAACAGCCTCCATGTCAGATCGGCACTCACCGAACAGATGGATCCAATGGAGCTCGCCTCCTTAAACAAGCTCTTGGATCGCATGGCCGCCTTGGGAGTCGCTACGGACTATGATCGGATTGGTCTTAAACCCGATCGAAGGGAGATTAACTCTCCACAGGTCACCCATCATATTGCAGTGGTGGAGGAACAATGCGGCGACCTTTCCTCTATCTTGAGGACCAACTATGTCCGGATTCCCGAGCTCTCCGAGCCGGACGCCCGTTCGCGGGAGGACAACATCCAATCCCTGAACTTAGAGTCGGGCAGCGGGCCAGGATTATCGGGTAACACCCCGGAACCGGAACTTCCAAAATTGGAAACTCCTCGACCCCTAGATCCCAGATCAGGTAAGGGTTCAGATTCAATTCCACCCACCCATCCAAACATAAGCGATCTTTCCCATATCAGGCAAGAGCCCCAGGAAACAGTACATCACTATTGGGCTAGATTCCTCCTTGCGGTGAACAAGGTTAAGGACTATCGCGAAGAAGACACAATCCTATTTTTCTGCAATAATTGCACGGACAAGGGAATCCTTACCACCATAAATCACCGTGAGATAACACGCTTCGCTGACTTGGTGTCCATAGTACGAAAGTACTATGCGATGGAAAGTGCCTGGAAAACCGAAACAAGCTTTTGGGATAATCCGGCCCTGAATACAAACTCAGTCCACAATAAAAGGGTGCATTATCACAATACACCCGGGTCAACTACCAAAAAGCAAAAACCCTCTACACGGCACGGAACCGTACTGGAGGGATGGCTCAACGGACCCTGCAAAATTCATAGTACAGCGGATACAATACCAACGCACAACCTTAGAGCATGTTGGATACTCCGGCAGGTGGCCAAAAGTGGTGAGGATCTTCTTATCCCAAATACCACAGAGCACCATCCCGTGGATAACAATATGGTGTTAACAGTATTCGAGACCTTCGCGTCAAATAATAGGCGCAAGCGAACACTCCGCAGCATGGCCGAAATCTGCCATGTAGCAGCAATAAATCCATGGAGTGACATGGCTATTACCTTCAATGCCAGTGACGAACCTAAATTCTGAACAGCCCGAGCACCAGCCGCACTGGTCCTCAGTCCAATCGTGGACGGCTTTCGACTCACCAAAGTACTCATGGACGGCGGCAGCGGATTAAACCTCATCTATGAGGAAACTCTTCAACAGATGGAAATAGACTGGAACCGCATTGAGCAAAGTAGCACAACCTTTAGAGGAATCATCCCCAGTCGGGAAGCATGTTGTGCTGGGAAAATCACACTAGATGTGGTATTCGGCACGCCGGATAATTACAGGTCCGAAGAAATCACATTCCAAGTGGCCCCGTTCAGCAGTGGTTATCACGCTCTTTTAGGACGAGAGGCATTCACAATCTTCCAAGACATGCCCCATTACGGGTACATGAAGCTCAAAATGCCCGGGCCCAACGGAATCATCACTCTCGCCAGCGATTCGGACATAGCACTCCGCGCCGAAAACAAAATAGCCACACTGGCCCTCGAGGCATTAACCGAAGCCCTGTCGGCCGAGGAATTAACCACACTACGCTCCACAGTGGACAGGGACGACGTAATACTCGATAAGAGATCCAAGTCCACCTCTTTTAAACCAGTGGATGAAATAGTCAAATTCCAAGTCCACCCAACGGACCCTACAAAAACAGCCTCCATCGGGGCACAGTTAAACCCCGTTGTCGGTGTCAAAACCGGCGGATCTTGGGTAGGGGGTCCCGAACTGTGCGTCTAGGCCGGATGGTAACAGGAGGCAAGGGACACGAAGTTTTACCCAGGTTCGGGCCCTCTTGATGGAGGTAAAACCCTACGTCCTGCTTGATTAATATTGATGATATGGGTAGTACAAGAGTAGATCTACCACGAGATCGGAGAGGCTAAACCCTAGAAGGTAGCCTATGGTATGATTGTTGTTCTATGTGTTGTCCTATGGACCAAAACCCTCCGGTTTATATAGACATCGGAGAGGGTTAGGGTTACACAAAGTTGGTTACAATGGTAAGAGATCTACATATACGTATCGCCAAGCTTGCCTTCCACGCCAAGGAAAGTCCCTTCCGGACACGGGACGAAGTCTTCAATCTTGTATCTTCATAGTCCAGGAGTCCGGCTGAAGGTATAGTCCGGACATCCGGACACCCCCTAATCCAGGACTCCCTCAGTAGCCCCCGAACCAGGCTTCAATGACGATGAGTCTGGCGTGCAGATTGTCTTCGGCATTGCAAGGCGGGTTCTCCTCCAAATTCCGTCTACCTGTTGAATAAAGTCCGGTTTCTTGTAAATGTTGTGCTCCTTGGCTTCTACGCCCAATAATGGTCGTCTCCCACGTGTCAAACGAATATGAAAAGTCTGAGTGTTTTTACATCCACACCCCTAGCTGCGTAAATGAGCCACCCATTTAAGGAGACGAGGATTTAGATCCAAACCACACCTTCTCCCCTTTGCGAGTGTTCATCAGAGCGCATCCGACAAAGGTCCATACCACCATGGCCAGCCGTCGCAACTCCTCCTTTCGCCCTTCCAGCCCTCAGCCTGGATATTGGGAGAGATGCTCCATCCCGCATAGCGAGCTAGTGACGCTCCAGACCAAGGGATTTCTCCCCCGGCCTATATGGTCCCGGTTTGAGCCAGTCTTGCCATCTATAATGGTAGAGAGCAAGCGGAGAGCGCCCCTAATCCCTCCAAAGGAGAGCGGGTATGCCTCGTCCCTTATTTAATAAGAGGGCTCGGATTTCCAATCCATCCGTTTCTCCAGGGGCTCCTGGAGTTCTATGGCCTCCAGCTACACAATCTTACGCCTGCCTCCGTATTGCATATCGCGGGCTTCGTAGCCCTCTGTGAGCTGTTCTTGGGTGTTGAGGCTCATTTAGGGCTGTGGAAAGAGCTATTCTGCCTTGTGCCCCATTCTCAGAAGGGGTCGATATATCAAGTGGGCGGAGCCGAAGTGTGGTGCATCGCCGGGACCGGATATCTATCCGGAACCCCAAAGAAGGCGTCCGAGGACTGGCCTTCGGAATGGTTTTACATAGAGGACGTCCCGCTGTCGGATCCTGTCTGGATAGGCCTCCCTGAGTTCGACAGTGCTCCACTAAAGAAGCTCCTAAGTTGGCGTCCACGGAGCCCTCAGAGGGAAAGTGACAAGGACGTCCGTTACCTGATGGGCCGGATAAGATTGTTAGCTCATTCCGGACTGACCATGATCGGGGTCATGGCCGCATGCATCATGCGAGGGGTGCAGCCGCTACAGTACAGAGGCCACCCCATGTGGGATTTCAACGGGGAGGACGACGCCACCCGCTACGGCCGTAAGGGACCGGATTCGGCTGCGGCCCTAACAAAGACCTTATCCGCTTTGTACAAGGGAGAAGAGGAGGAATTTCTCCGCGTCAACCCACAGGGTGGATTTTCTATGTACAATCCCCCAAGATGGTTAAGTGGTTTATTTGCCCATCCGTTTTATATTCCCATTGTAAATATTCAGTCTAACGACTTTAACGCAGGAACTGCGCTAGGCTGTTAAAGAAATAAACAGCCCTCCTCCACAACCCGAGGACCCAGGACGGTCCCTCGACCCGGCCTCTCAAGAGGACCCGGACTTATCTGTGGAGCTGATTGATGGAGTGTTCCATCAATTGAGCAAGGACAATCCCTTGGTGGCCATTACGGCCGATTACCCAGGGCTAATCCCGGCCTCCCAGGTAACTGAGATCGAAGTCCCAGTACCCCGAATAGGGGTCCGCCCTCTCGTGTTTTCAGTTTCCTAATTACAACCGAGCTTTGCAGGGGAGGTTTTTGAGACGGGAGGCCGAACCTGCGGCGACAAGCCAACGAGGGGCCGCAGGGCCCCGTGGGCAGAAAAGAGGTGCAGTCCGGACCGAGGCATTAGCGCAAAGGTATGGCGCGCCCCCTTATCCCAGGTGTTATACCTTCAAGGCATATTAACACTCGTGTTCTCTTCAGGACGAAGAGACCTTGCCGGACTATATCCGGAGAGGCTGCCAATCGTGCATCCACCAGCCAGGCTCCGAAGCCTGGTCCGGAGGCAGAGACGAACACGAGGCGCGCATCGGACGCTCCTCCGACGGAGGATGTGGACAAGTTGTCTGCCACCAACTCTGAGGTGGAGAGTGCCATGAACCACAGGCGTCGCCGGACAATTCTTCGCGACGCTTGTTTCTCCCGAGAGGCATTAGATGCCTTCAATTCGGGAGATGTGTACCTCCGTGCTGCTCAAAATGGTCTAGCCAGAGCCACGGAGCAATATGTAAAAGACATATGGGTAAGAAAATTTTGGTAAATATATATATATACCAGTTGCCCCCGAGACTTGAAACAGTTAGAATAACTGATTTAAGGATCATTTGTTATGCAGGTTCTTACGGAAAAGAATTCCCTACTGTCCCAGGAGCTGGAAGAGTGCAAAGCCCAACTTGAGGCCGCACTAACCGCGGCAGGGGAGCCCAAGGAGACCCCCTCTGGTAATATACACTTCAAAAGATAAGTATTTTGCGAAGCACGGCATGGGTGCAAATCTGACAAATGAAATTGCAGATGGCGCCGGATTGAGTCCGGAAAGGCAACAACTCCTACGCCAGCTGAAGGCTAGTGAGAAGGTGCTGACAAAGGTGAGGCGGGAGAAGAACGATCTCCAAGATGCCAACACCAAGTTGGGCGTCGACCTGAAAGATGTTCGTGCCTAGCTATCAGACTCCGTTATGGAGAATCAGCGGCTTCGGTGCGGCATATTTAGTAAGTGCTTGAACGAACCTTTGAAAAAAGGTTCGGTGGGGAAGTCGACTAACAGAGTAATGTCTGTAGGTGTGCTAATAGGTCGTCCTGCAGAGGAGATGCCCGGTTCTACGAGTGACCTTCTTCCCGAGCTCTCGCAACTGCTCGAGCGAGTTCGGCAGGCGATGCAAGGCGTCGCCCAGGCCTTGTGGCCATCCATCTCCATGCCCGAAGGTCTTGGAGAGCTTGTAGAGAAGCTAAAGGGAGCATGGCGGCGCTTCCGATTGTGGAAGATATCGGCCTGCCGTCAAGGTGCTGGGGAGGCCTGGGCCATGGTGAAGACGCGGTACACAAAGGCTGACCCCAACCACATGGCCGAGGTCGGTCCTGTGGGGCCCAATGGGAAGGAGACCCTGTAAGCTTAGTATACGGCCAAGTAGAATTGGCCGCAAAGTATTCCCAATAGGACTGTAAATTAGACAGCCTGTTAGATGGTATTGAAGAGGAATACAATCAGTCATAATGACTATGTAATTTACTTGACATTTATAATGCCTTCTAGCCAGATTGTAGATCGTTTGTCATGGCCGACCTTTTCGCTTCAGCCTCGGGACCTGACGGTCCGGAGTGTGTCCGAATTCCCATGCGGTTATATAAGAACCGGGGAATGCATGGAGACCAGGCGTAGGGGTCATTAGTGCGTGAACAGACAAGTGCCCGACTAGTTATGTTATATTACATGGTTAGTAAGAAACATCTTCCAGGGAGAATAGTTCCGTTAGGGGTTCCTTTCCCTGGGAGGCATGCCCTAAAGTGCATGCCCATTCTGCGAAAAAGGCGCGGGAAAAAGCATCTGGGGGCGCATAAAGAAATAAGTGAAAAGATCATCTTTTAGGTCACCGACCGAATATTCCCTTAAGAACGCTATCTTTCGGCTTCACCCAGTCTGAGGTACACATCTGGCTGATCCGGCAGTAACAATCGCAGAGGTGCTCCCTTTACCACCTAGCCGAATAATCGGGAACATAGGGGTAAGCACAGGAGCCAGGCAACCCAGCTTGGCCAAAACTTAAGTCATATCGATGCATATAATGGTGAAATAAAAGGTACATGCGGAAGTGTAACACATGTGTTGGGCATGAAACCCGTATAAATAAGCTTCTGTTAAAAGAAGCCCCCAGGATGAAGGAGTGCGAATAGCATGTCATTTGATGAGCCTTTAAAGGCTATAAGAGAAAGGAAGGGGAGAAGGAGATAAATGTAAGACAGACAATATATAAAAAATGGACAGAGGAAGGATACGAACACAGAGTCCGGCGCTAGGCATAGAATCTTCGGAGACGGGGTACGTTCCATGGGTTCGGCTCGAGTCGGTTATCCGATGCATCTCGTAGGCGGTACGCTCCACCAGTCAGGACTTGGTCGATTATGAAGGGACCTTCCCACTTGGGCTTGAGTTTGTCCTTTTTCTTGTCCGGCAGGCGTAGAACTAATTCGCCAACATTGTAATTTTTGGCCCGTACTTCTCTGCTTTGGTATCTTCGAGCCTGCTGTTGATAAAATGCGGAATGGGCTTTTGCCACGTCACGCTCCTCCTCCAATGCGTCCAAACTGTCCTGCCGATCGAGCTCGGCTTCTCTTTCTTCGTACATGTGCACTCGAGGTGAGTCATGAATTATGTTGCAAGGCAAAACTACCTCTGTGCCGTACACCATAAAGAATGGTGTGTATCCGGTGGTGCGATTCGGCGTGGTCCGCAGCCCCCAGAGTATGGAGTCGAGCTCCTCTACCCAGTGCGTGTTAGATTCCTTGAGGGACCGCACTAATCTGGGTTTGATGCCGCTCATGATAAGACCATTTGCACGTTTGACCTGGCCGTTAGTTTGTGGGTGATAGACGGAAGCATAATCGAGCTTGATGCCCATGTTTTTGCACCAGAGTTTTACCTCGTCGGCCGTAAAGTTCGTGCCGTTATCAGTAATGATGCTGTGGGGGACGCCATAACGGTGTACAACCCCGGATATAAAGTCTATCACCGGTCCGGATTCGGCCGTCTTAACAGGCTTGGCTTCTATCCATTTGGTGAACTTATCCACCATGACGAGTAAGTATTTTTGCTTATGGGTTCCGCCCTTAAGGGGTCCAACCATGTCAAGCCCCCAGACCGCGAAGGGCCAAGTGACGGGGATAGTTTGGAGGGCGGTGGGTGGCATATGGCTTTGGTTTGCAAAGAGCTGGCAACCGACGCATCGTTGGACTAAGTCGTGGGCGTTTGCCCAGGCCGTCGGCCAATAAAAGCCTGTACGGAAGGCCTTTCTTACAAGGGACCGAGCTGCAGCATGATGACCGCCGAGTCCGGCATCAATTTCAGCCAGGAGGTTCCGCCCTTCCTCTTCGGAGATGCACCTTTGAAGGACTCCGGTAGTGCTTTTCTTATAAAGCTCTCCCTCGTGGACTTTGTAGGCTTTGGATCGCCGCACTATGCAGCGTGCCTCATTTTGGTCCTCAGGGAGTTCCTGCCTAGTAAGGTAGGCGAGGAATGGTTCTGTCCACGGGGTGATGACGGCCATTATTACGTGGGCTGAAGGAGTTATTTCATTTGCAGAGCCTTCGATTGTGTCAGAATGTTCGGGTCGGGCAGTGCAGTTGGATCCGGGCTGTTATTGTTCGGCTCCCCTTCCCATACTACGAATGGCTTGAATAGCCTTTCCAAGAAGATGTTAGGGTGGACTACATCGCGTTTTGCGCTGATGCGTGCCAGGACATCTGTCGCCTGATTATTTTCCCGGGCTATATGGTGAAATTCAAGCCCTTCGAACCGAGCTGACATTTTTAGGACGGCATTGCGGTAAGCTGCCATTTTTGGATCCTTGGCATCAAAGTCTCCATTTATTTGGGATATTGCGAGGTTTGAGTCTCCGCACACCTCTAGGCGTTGAATGCCCATGGATACTGCCATCAGAAGACCATGTAAAAGGGCCTCATATTTGACTGCATTGTTGGAGTCTGTGTACATAATCTGGAGTACGTATTGAACTGTGTCTCCTGTGGGGGACGTCAAAACGACGCCAGCCCCTAGTCCGACCAACATCTTGGAGCCATCGAAATGCATGATCCAATTTGAATATGTGCCGTACTCTTTAGGGAGTTTGGCCTCCGTCCATTCTGCGATGAAGTCGGCCAAAACTTGCGACTTGATGGCTCGCCGTGGCTTATAAGTTATGTTGAACAGGAGGAGCTCAATGGCCCATTTTGCAATCCGGACCGTTGCGTCACGGTTGTTTATAATATCGTTAAGTGGTACTTCCGAGGCTACTGTTATTGAACACTCTTGAAAGTAGTGTCGTAGCTTCCGAGATGCCATGAATACCGCGTAGGCAATCTTTTGATAATGCGGGTACCATGATTTGCACGGAGTGAGGATAGTGGACACATAATAGACCAGCTTTTGAAGGGGGAATTTGTGTCCGTCCGTTTCTCGTTCGACGACGAGCACTGCGCTTACAACCTGATGTGTTGCTCCAATGTACAATAGCATTGGTTCGCCAATGTTTGGCGTGGCCAAGACTGGGTTTGTTGCCAATATGGCTTTTATTTCGTCGAGTCCGGCCGTGGCTGCATCCGTCCGTTCGAAGTGTTCGGTGCGCCGAAGGAGGCGGTAAAGGGGTAGGGCCTTTTCTCCCAAGCGGGAGATAAAGCGGCTTAGAGCCGCCACGCATCCGGTTAACTTTTGTATTTGTTTGAGGTCCTTTGGGATATCCAATTGTGACAGAGCCCAGATCTTGGCTGGATTTGCTTCAATTCCTCTACCGGATACAATGAAGCCCAAGAGCTTTCCGACTGGGACGCCGAAAACGCATTTTTCCGGGTTGAGCTTGATGTCGTATGTTCGGAGGTTATCAAATGTGAGCCTCAAGTCGTCTACTAGAGATTCGACATGTCTTGTTTTGACGACCACATCATCTACATATGCCTCCACTGTTTTGCTGATCTGGTTTGCCAGACATGTCTGAATCATGCGCTGATATGTTGCGCCGGCGTTTTTGAGCCTGAAGGGCATTGTGTTGAAGCAGAATGGGCCGTATGGTGTGATAAATGCCGTTGCGGCTTGGTCTGATTCTGCCATCTTGATTTGATGGTAGCCGGAATATGCGTCGAGGAAACACAACGAATCGTGTCCTGTGGCGGCGTCAATAATTTGATTGATGCGGGGGAGGGGGAAGGGATCCTTTGGGCAAGCCTTGTTAAGGTCTTTAAAATCAATGCACAGGCGCCAGGATTTGTCCTTCTTTGGTACCATCACCAGGTTTGCTAGCCAGTCTGGATGTTTTATATCTCTGATGAATCCGGCCTCCAATAGCTTTGCTAGCTCCTCTCCCATGGCCTGTCTCTTAGGTTTGGAAAAACGCCGAAGAGCTTGTTTGACAGGTTTGAATCCTTTTAGGATATTTAAGCTATGCTCGGCCAGCCTGCGTGGGATTCCTGGCATGTCTGAAGGGTGCCAGGCAAAAATGTCCCAGTTCTCTCATAGGAACTCTCGCAGTGCGGCATCTACATCAGGGTTTAACTGTGCCCCGATGGAAGCTGTTTTATTGGGGTCCGTTGGATGGACCTGGAATTTGACTATTTCGTCCACCGGTTTAAAGGAGGTGGACTTGGATCTTTTGTCAAGTACCACATCGTCCCTATTCACCGTAGAGCGCAGCGCAGTCAGTTCCTCAGCCGCTAGGGCTTCAGATAGTGCCTCGAGGGCCAGTGCGGTTGTCTTGTTTTCGGCGCGGAGTGCTATGTCCGGATCACTAGCGAGAGTGATGATCCCGTTAGGCCCGGGCATCTTGAGCTTCATGTACCCGTAATGGGGTATTGCTTGGAAGATTGTAAACGCTTCCCGCCCTAGCAGAGCGTGATAACCGCTGCTGAATGGAGCCACATGGAACGTGACCTCTTCGGACCTGTAATTATCCGGCATGCCGAACACCACATCTAGTGTGATTTTTCCTGTACAGCGCGCTTCCCGACTGGGGATTATTCCTCTAAAGGTTGTGCTGCTTCGCTCAATGCGGTTTTAGTCTATTTCCATTTTTTGAAGGGTTTCCTCATAAATGAGGTTCAATCCGCTGCCGCCGTCCATGAGTACCTTGGTAAGACAAAAGTTGTCCACTATTGGACTGAGGACCAATGCGGCTGGTGCTCGGGCTGTTCGAAATTTAGGTTCATCACTGGCGTTAAAGGTAATAGCCATGTCACTCCATGGGTTTATTGTTGCTACTTGGTAGACTTCGGCAAGGCTGTGGAGTGTCCTTTTTCGCATATTATTTGATGCGAAATTCTCGAAGACTGTTAATACCATATTGGTGTCTCTGGGGTGGCTTTCTGTGGCCTCCGGAATTAGGAGATCTTCGCCAATTTTCGCCACCTGCCGGAGTATCCAGCATGCTCTAAGGCTGTGAGTTGGTGTGGCGTCCTCTGTACTGTGAATTTTACAGGGTCCATTAAGCCATCCTTCCAGTACGGTTCCATGCCCTGTAGAGGGTTTTTGCTTTTTGGTGTTTGACCCGGGTGTCTAGCGATGATGCACCCTTTTATTTCAGACTGGGTTTGTATTCAGGGCCGGATCGTCCCAATTTTTTTTTCAGTTTTCCAGGCGCTTTCCATCGCATAGTACTTTCGTACAATGGAAGCTAAGTCAGTGAAGCGTGTAATATCATGGCGACTTATGGCGTTGAGGATTCCCTTGTCCATGCAATTATTGCAGAAGATTGAGATTGTGTCTTCCTCGCGGCAGTCCCTTATCCTATTCCTAACCAGGAGGAATCTGGCCCAGTAATGATGTACTGTTTCATCGGGCTCTTGCCTGATTTGGGATAGATCGCTTATGTTCGGGTGGGTGGGTGGAATTAAATCCGAAGCCTCACCCAATCTGAGGCCCAGAGGCCGAGGAATTTCCGAACTCGAAAATTTGGATTCCTGGATGTTGTCCAATGAATCCAGCCCGTCGCCTGACTCTAAGTTCAGGTCTTGAGTGATATCCTCCCCTCCACAGGTATCCGGCTTGGAGGGATCGGGAATCCGGACGTAGCTAGTCCTTAAGATAGATGAAGGGTCACCGTACTATCCCTCTACCACGGCAACGTGATGGGTGACTTGGGGAGAGTTAATCTCTCTCAGATCGGGTTTAGGCCAATCTGGTCGTAATCCGTAGCGACTCCCAGGGCGGCGATGCGATCTAAGAGCTCCTTTATGGAGGAGAGCTCCATTGGATCTAACTGCTCGGCGAGTTCCGAGCTGACATGAAGATTGTTTTCGATGGCTTGAGAGGTCATCTTCGGCGCAAAAGCCGAACAGGCGGTCATAAGAAAACCACCTAGCCGGAGGGTTTGGCCGACAGCCAAAGCTCCCTTAGCAACGGCGCCGTCTTTAAAGACGGGGCGAGGCATCCTTCCTGATGGCGACGACACAGAGGAACTCTCAATGAAAGCACCAATGTCGGTGTCAAAACCGACGGATCTTGGGTAGGGGGTCCCGCACTGTGCGTCTAGGCCGGATGGTAACAGGAGGCAAGGGACACGAAGTTTTACCCAGGTTCGGGCCCTCTTGATGGAGGTAAAACCCTACGTCCTGCTTGATTAATATTGATGATATAGGTAGTACAAGAGTAGATCTACCACGAGATCGGAGAGGCTAAACCCTAGAAGCTAGCCTATGGTATGAGTGTTGTTCTATGTGTTGTCCTACGGACTAAAACCCTCCGGTTTATATAGACACCGGAGAGGGTTAGGGTTACACTAAGTCGGTTACAATGGTAAGAGATCTACATATACGTATCACCAAGCTTGCCTTCCACGCCAAGGAAAGTCCCTTCCGGACACGGGACGAAGTCTTCAATCTTGTATCTTCATAGTCCAGGAGTCCGGCTGAAGGTATAGTCCGGCCATCCGGACACCCCCTAATCCAGGACTCCCTCACCCGCTATGCACACCGCACTACGAGAGTTCCTGCGCGAGAACTGGGACATATTCTCCTGGCATCCCTCAGACATGCCAGGAATCCCACGCAGGCTGGCCGAGCATAGCCTCAATATCCTAAAGGGATTCAAGCTGGTCAAGCATGCTCTTTGGCGTTTCTCCGAACCTAAGAGACAGGCCATGGGAGAGGAACTAGCCAAGTTATTGGAGGTCGAATTCATCAGAGAAATAAAACACCTGGACTGGCTAGCAAACCTGGTGATGGTACCAAAGAAGGACAAATCCTGGCGCCTTTGTGTTGATTTCAAAGACCTCAATAAAGCTTGCCCAAAGGATCCGTTCCCCCTCCCATGCATCGATCAAATCATTGATGCTACCGCAGGACGCGAGTCATTGTGTTTCCTCGATGCATACTCCGGTTACCACCAAATCAAGATGGCGGAGTCTGACCAAGCCGCAACGGCATTCATCACACCATACGGTCCCTTCTGTTTTAACACAATGCCTTTTGTGCTCAAAAACGCCGGCGCAACATATCAGCGCATGATTCAGACATGTCTGGAGAAACAAATCGGCAAAATAGTAGAGGCATACGTAGACGATGTGGTCGTCGAAACCAAACACGTCGACTCTTTGATAGACGATTTGAGGCTCACATTCGACAACCTACGAACATACGACATCAAGCTCAATCCAGAAAAATGCGTTTTCGGTGTTCCAGCCGGAAAACTCCTGGGTTTCATTGTTTCCAACAGAGGTATTGAAGTTAATCCGGCCAAAATCCGAGCTTTGTCACAGTTGGCTACCCCAATAGACCTCAAACAAATCCAGAAGTTAACTGGATGCGTGGCGGCTCTAAGCCGCTTTATCTCCCGCTTAGGAGAAAAGGTTTTACCCTTTATCGTCTCCTTCGGCGCACCGAACACTTCGAGTGGACGGACGCGGCCACGGCCGGATTGGAAGAAATTAAGGCCGTCTTGGCAACCAACCCAATCCTGGTCGCGCCAAACATCGGCGAACCAATGTTGTTGTACATTGCGGCAACTCATCATGTTGTAAGCGCGGTGCTCGTTGTTGAACGGGAAGCGGACGGACATAAATTCCCTCTTCAAAAGCCGGTATACTATGTATCCACTGTCCTCACTCCATGCAAATCACGGTAACCGCATTACCAAAAGATAGCATATGCGGTATTCATGGCATTACGGAAGCTGCAACACTACTTTCAAGAGTGTTCGATTACAGTAGCCTCGGAAGTGCCACTTAATGATATTATAAACAACCGCGCCGCTACGGGCCGGATTGCCAAATGGGCCATTGAGCTCCTCCCGTTCGACATAACATACAAACCTCGACGAGCCATTAAGTCGCAGGTATTGGCCGACTTCGTCGCCGAATGGACGGAGGCCGAACTCCCTAAAGAGTATGTCGCATACTCCAATTGGATCATGCACTTCGACGGTTCTAAAATGTTGGCTGGTCTAGGGGCTGGCGTCGTCCTGACGTCCCCAACCGGAGATACCGTTCAGTACGTATTGCAAATATTGTATACAGACTCCAACAATGCAGCCGAATACGAAGCTCTGTTGCATGGTCTTCGGATGGCAGTCTCCATGGGCATTCAAAGCCTGGAGGTGCGTGGGGATTCAAACCTCGCAATATCCCAAATAAATGGAGACTTTGACGCCAAGGATTCGAAAATGGTGGCCTATCGAAACGTCGTCCTAAAAATGTCAGCTCGGTTCGAGGGGCTCGAATTTCACCATGTGGCTCGGAGAAAACAATCAGGCGGCGGATATCCTCGCCTGCATCGGCGCAAAATGTGATGCGCCCCCCCCCCCAACATATTTCTGGAAAGGCTGTTCAAGTCATCCGTAGTATGGGAAGGGGACACCAGTAACAACAGTCCGGACCCGGCCAAAATACCCGATACCGAACTCTCTGACACAATCGGAGGCTCCGCCACCGAAATAACACCTTCAGCCCACGAAATAATGGCCATTGTTGCCCCGTGGACAGAACCATTCCTGGCCTACCTAACTAGACAGGAACTTTCGGAGGACCAAAATGAGGCACTCTGCATAGTGCGGCGATCCAAGGCCTACAGGGTCCATGAGGGAGAATTGTACAAAAAAAGTACTACCAGAATCCTTCAAAGGTGCATCTCCGAAGAGGAAGGGCAGAATCTTTTAGCAGAAATTCACGTCGGACTCGGCGGTCATCACGCTGCAGCCCGGGCTCTTGTAAGCAAGGCCTTCTGTACATGATTCTAATGGCCAACGGCCCGGGCAGATGCACAGGACTTGGTCCAACGCTGCTCCGGTTGCCACCTCTTTGCAAATCAAAGCCACATGCCACCCACCGCCCTCCAAACAATCCCCATTACATGGCCCTTCGTGGTCTGGGGGCTTGACATGGTTGGACCCCTTAAAGGGGGAACCCACAAGAAAAAATACTTACTGGTCATGGTGGATAAATTCACCAAATGGATAGAGGCCAAACCTGTTAAAACAGCCGAATCCGGACCGGTAATAGACTTCATATCTGGGGTTGTACACCGTTATGGCGTCCCCCATAGCATCATCACTGATAATGGCACGAACTTCACGGCCGACGAGGTAAAACTCTAGTGCAGCAAAATGGGCATCAAGCTCGATTATGCTTCAGTCTATCACCCACAAACCAACGGTCAAGTCGAGCGAGCAAACGGTCTTATAATGAGCGGCATTAAACCCAGATTAGTGCGTTCCTTAACGGAGTCTAATACGCACTAGGTAGAGGAGCTCGACTCCATACTCTGGGGGCTGCGGACCACGCCGAATCGTAGTACCGGATATACACCCTTCTTTATGGTGTACGGCTTAGAGGCAGTCTTGCCCTGTGACATAATTCATGACTCACCTTGAGTGCGCATGTACGAAGAAAGAGAAGCCGAGCTAGATTGGCATGACAGTCTGGACACCCTGGAGGAGGAGCACGATGTAGCCAAAGCTCGTTCCGCATTTTATCAGCAACAGGCTCGCAGATACCAAAGTAGAGAAGTACGGGCCAAAACTTATAACATTGGCGAACTAGTTCTATGCCTGTCGGATAAGAAAAAGAACAAGCTCGAGCCCAAATGGGAAGTACCCTTCATTATTGACCAAGTTCTGACCGATGGAGCATACGGACTGCGGGATGCATCGACTAGTCGACTCGAGCCGAACCCATGGAACGCGGCCAGGCTCCGAAGATTCTACGCCTAGCACCGGACTCTATGTTAGTCCCCTCCCTTTGTCCATTTTCTGCATATACATTATCTGTCTTGTTCTCTTTCTTTATTTTATTATTTCTCTAGGCCTTCAAGGGTAACCTTGTGCCTCGCTTGCACATTACAGATGCGCTAGCCGCACTCTTCATACATGGGGGCTTCTTTCACAGAAGCTTAAATTATTTATCTGGGCCTCATGCCCCACACATGTGTTATACTTCCGCATGTACCTTTTTTCACCATTATATGCATCGATATGACTTCAGTTTTGGCCAAGCTGGGTTGCCTGGCTCTTGTATTTATGCCCTACGTTCCCGTTAATTCGGCTAGGGCATAAGGGGAGCACCTCTGCGATTGTTACTGCCAGGTCAGCCGGATGTGTACCTCAGACTAGGTGAAGCCGAAAGCTAGCGTTCTTAAGGGAATATTCGATTGGTGAACAAAAGATGATTTTTATTTATTGTCGATATCTGCCCCCAGATGTTTTTCCTGCGTTTACTATCGCAGTCCGGACACGCACTTTAGGGCATGCCTACCCAGGGAAAGGAACCCTTAACGGAACTATTCTCCCTGGAAGATGTTTCTTACTACCCATGTAATATAACATAACTAGTTGGGCACTTGTCTGATAAAGCACTAATGACCCCTACGCCTGGTCTCCACACATACCCCGGTTCTTATATAACTGAGTGAGTATTCGGATACACTCCGGACTATTGGGCCCGGAGGTTGAAGCGAAAAGGTCCGCAACAACAAATGATCTACAATCCGGCTAGAAGGCATTATACATGTCACTTTAATTACATAGTCATGCAAACTGACTAAATTCCTCTTTTATACCATCCAACAGGCGGTCTAGCTTACAATCCTATTGAGAATACTTTGCGGCTAATTCTACTTGCCCATAAACTAAGCTAACGGGGATCTCTTTTCCGTCGGGCCCCACAGGTCCGACCTCGGCCATGTGATTTGGGTCTGCCTTGGTATACCGCGTCTTCACCATGGCCCAGGCTTCTCTGGCACCCTGCCGGTAGGCTGATATCTTCCATAATCGGAAGCGCTGCTGTGCTCCCTTGAGCCTCTCCGCAAGCTCGGCAACGCCCTCTGGCAGGGATACGGACGGCCACAAGGCCTGGGTAACACCCTGCATCACATGCCGAACTTGTTCGTGCAGATGTGACAGCTCGGACAGAAGATCACCCGCAGACCCGGGCATTTCCTCCGCGGGACGACCCGTCAGCATACCTACAGACATAATGTTGTTAGTCAGCTTCTTCGCCGAACTCCTTTAAAAGGATTCGTTCAAGCACTTACTGAAAATGCCGCGCCGAAGCCACTTATTCTCCTTCTCGGAGTCTGCAAGCTGGCCCGAACGTCTTTTAGTTCCACGCTCAGCTTAATATTGGCATCTTGGAGATTGTTTTTCTCCCACCTAACTTCAGTCAGCACGCGTTTGCTAGCCTCTAGCGGTCGCGTAACATGCTGGACCTCCGGATTCTCTTCGGATTCATCTGCAACATCTACTGTTAGATCTGCAGCCACGCTGCACACTATATGGTAACCATCATTCTTTAAAGTAAATGTTACCAGCGGGAGGCTTTTTCTGTTCCTGCAATGCGGCAACAGCGGCCCGCAGTTGGGTCTTGCATTCCTCCAGCTCCTGGGACAGCCTAGTATTCTTCTCTGTAAGAACCTGCACAATAAAGATGATCCTTAAATCAGTTCTGCTAACTGTTTCAAGTCTCAAGGGCTACTGATACATATAAATCACCAGATTCACTCACCCGTACATCCTTTACATACTGATCCGTGGCTCTGGCTAGACCATCTTGAGCGGCACGGAGGTACGCCTCTCCAGAATTGAAGGCATCAAATTCCTCTAGTGAGAAACAAGCGTCACGGAGTATGGCCCGGCGGCGCCTATGATTCATGGCACTTTCCACTTCTGAGTTAGTAGCGGATAATCTATCTGCATCCTCTATAGGGGGATTATCCGGCGCCTGCCCCATATCGGCTTCCGCCTCTATGTCCGGTCCTGGCGCCCGACTGGTGGAGGCATGATTGGCAACATCGCCGAACATATTCCGGTGAGCGTTTTTTCTATTAAAGAAACACGGGTGTCATTACATTTTGAGAAAGACGACAACCAAGGAGCGGGGTTTTTATACCTTTGCGTCGGCGTCTCCGTCCTGACCGCCTTCCTTTTTGGCCTACCCGGCCTCGACGCCTCTGGTTGGCGAGTTGTTGCGAGTTCGGCAGGGCGTCCCGAATGCCTTCCCTGTAAAAAATGCCATGTGTATATGGTGGGTGAAGTGTTTAAAAGGGGATCCTAGTTTTTGGATTTAGGATTTTTTGGTTTTTCTTACTTGCGATGCAGGGAGCAGTCCGGGATAGTCGGTCGTAATGGCCACCATGGCATCGTCGCATCTTAACTGATAGAACTGCCGGTCTATCAGCTCCACGGAGATAACTGAATCTTCTTCAAGTCCGGAGTCGAGGGCCCGGTCAGGGTCCTCTGGTTGTGGAGAAGGGTTGCTGACCTCCTTTATGGCTTTTCGCACTTCCTGCCGCAAAGTGGCAAGGTGAATACTTACGACAAAGAATGCGGGAAAAATTGGAGCAGGGAAATATAACTTACCCAGCTTGGAGGATTGTACATGGAGAATCCATCCCGTGGCTTGATGCGGGTGAACTCCTCTTCCTCACCCTTGAACAGTTCGGGCAGAATTTTCGCTAGAGCGGCGGCATTGTCTGGACCCTTATGCCCGCAGCGGGTGGCGTCATCCGCCCCGTTATAACACCACAAGGGGTGCCCACGATATTGAAGTGGTTGCACTCCCCGCGTTATGCAAATCGACATAACTTCGATTATTGTCAATCCTGATTGAGCCAGTGCTTTGATCCGGTTCATCAGATAGAGGACTTCCCTGTTGTCTTCCGCCTGGGGGCTCCGTGGGCGCCAACTTCAGCGCTTCTTCAGAGGAGCATTGTTGAACTCAGGAAGACCCTGCCGAACAGGGTCCGGAAGGGGAACGTCCTCCATATAAAACCATTCTGAAGGCCAGTCTTCGGACGACTTCTTCGGGGTACCGGACAGGTATCCGGTATCAGCGATGCGCCATATTTCGGCTCCGCCCACTTGATAAAGTGCTTCCCTCCGTGTGCGAGGGATGAGGCAAAATAGCATTTTCCACAGCTCGAAGTCAGCCTCGCAGCCCAGGAACAACTCACAGAGAGCAACATAGCCGGCGATACGTAGAATGGAGGCAGGGGTGAGGTTGTGTAATTGGAGGCTGTAGAACTCCAGGAGCCCGCGGAGAAACGGATGAATTGGAAATCTGAGTCCCCTTAGTAAATAAGGAACAAGGCAAACCCGTTCCCCCATGGAGGGATAGGGAAAGCTCTCCGCTTGCTCCCCGCCATTGTAGGTGGCAAGCCCAGCTCGAACGGGCACCATATACGCCGGAGGGAGAAACCCCTTAGTCTGCAGTTCGACTAATCGATTGTGCGGGACTGAACACCTCTCCCAATCACTGGGCTTAGGGCTACGGGGGTGGGAGGAGGAGCTGCGGAGGTCGGCCATGCTGGAATGGATCTTTCCGAAATGCGCTCTGATGGATTCTCGCTGGGGGAGGATGGTATGGATCGGATCTAAGAATCTCCGTCCCTTTAATAGACAATTTATTTATCTGGCTAGGGGGGCGAATGTAAAAACGCCCTGGCGCCTCGTATTCATTTGACGCGTGGGAGATAGCCCTTATTGGGCACATAAGCCAAGAGGTCCGAGCATTTATGGGACCGGACACTGCTTACAAACACTTGGAAGTTGGAGAAGAACACGCCTTGCAATGCCGAAGACAATACTGCGTGACGGACTCATCGTCTTTGAAGCCTGGTTCGGGGTCTATTGACGGAGTCCTGGATTAGGGGGTCTCCGGACAGCCAAACTATATCCTTTGGCCGGACTGTTGGACTATGAAGATACAAGATTGAAGACTTCGTCTCGTGTCCGGATGGGACTCTACTTGGCATGGAAGGCAAGCTAGACAATACAGATATGTATATCTCCTCCTTTGTAACCGACCTTGTGTAACCCTAGCCCCCTCCGGTGTCTATATAAACCGGAGGGTTTAAGTCCGTAGGATACAATCATACCATAGGCTAGCTTCTAGGGTTTAGCCTCTTCGATCTCGTGGTAGATCAACTCTTGTAATACTCATATCATCAAGAATAAATCAAGCAGGACATAGGGTTTTACCTCCATCAAGAGGGCCCGAACCTGTGTAAAACATCGTGTCCCCTGCCTCCTGTTACCATCCGCCTTAGACGCACAGTTCGGGACCCCCTACCCGAGATCCGCCGGTTTTGACACCGACAGTTGCCATCGAGGATAACAAGATGGGGTTTTTATCATATTGCTTGAGTTAATTCCACTACATCATGTCATCTTACTTAATGTGTTACACTGTTGTTCATGAACTTAATACTCTAGATGCAGGCAGGAGTCGGTCGATGTGTGGAGTAATAGTAGTAGATGCAGAATCGTTTCGGTCTACTTGTCACGGACGTAATGCCTATATTCATGATCATTGCCTTAGATATTGCCATAACTTCACGCTTTTCTATCAATTGCTCGACAGTAATTTGTTCACCCACTGTTATATTTTCTATCTTGAGAGAAGCCTCTAGTGAAACCTATGGCCCCTAGGTCTATTTTTCCATCATATAATCTTCTATTTTCCATCATATAAGTCTTTGACCTATAATTTTAGTTTCCTATTTAATTTCTTTGCAATCTTTTACTTTCCGATCTATAAACCAAAAATAGGAAAAATATTACTTTACCATTTATCCATCTATATCAGATCTCACTTTGCAAATAACCGTGAAGGGATTGACAACCCCTTTGTCGTGTTGGGTGCAAGTTGGTGTTTGTTTGTGCAGGTATTCGATGGCTTGTGCGTTGTCTCCTACCGGATTGACACCTTGGTTCTCAAAACTGTGGGAAATACTTACTCTACTTTGCTGCATCACCCTTTCTCTTCAAGGGAAAAACCAATGCAAGCTCAAGAGGTAGCAAGAAGAATTTTTGGCGTCGTTGCCGGGGAGATCTACGCCAAGCCAAGACATACCAAGTACCCGTCATAAACTCTCATCCCTTGCATTACATTATTTTCCATTCGCCTCTCGTTTTCCTCTCCCCCACTTCTAAAATGATTTTCGAAAAGATTCGCCTTTTCTTTGCCCATTTTCCGTTCGTCTTCTTCGTTTGCTTTTCGTGTGTTCGTGTGTTGGATTGCTTGCTTTGTCGCAATGACCCCTCCAAAAAACGTTGACCCTCACCTTATGAGGTTAGACGAAATTGAGAATAATGTTAGAAGCTTCATGTCTTTGCAATTTGAGCATAACAATTTCTTTAGAAATGAGCTCAAGGAGCAGAAAAGCTTTATGGAATACATGAATAAAGAGCTTGATGACATGTCTAAAGAATTTTATGGTTTGAGATCTCAGTTTGCGCATCTTGAAAATTTAGTAGGTCAAAGTTCTGATAAACAAGCTACTTTAGTAAACAAATGGCCGACAAACTAGAGGCTTTGAATAATGATGAAGATCTTAAAGTGATTGATGTGACTCCTATTGAATCGTCGTTTTCCAATGTAAATCTTGATTAAGATGGGACTGAAGATGATTCAACTTTAGTTAGAAGGCGTCCCAATGACTCGAAGTTTTTAGATCTTGATGCAAAAAATGATAAAATTGGGATTGGAGAGGTCAAAACTTTAGGTAGCAATGAACTCACTCTTTCGGATTTCAAGAAATTTAATTATAATAATTGTTCTTTAATAGATTGTATTTCCTTGTTGCAATCCATGTTGAATTCTCCTCATGCTTATAATCAAAACGAAGCTTTTACTAAACATATCGTTGATGCTATGATACAATCTTTTGAAGAAAAGCTTGAATTAGAACTTTCTATCCCTAGAAAACTTTATGATGAATGGGAACCTACTATTAAGATTAATATTAAAGATTATGAATGACATGCTTTGTGTGACTTTGGTGCTAGTGTTTCCACGATCCCAAAAACTCTTTGTGATGTGTTAGGTTTTCGTGAATTTGATGATTGTTCCTTAAATTTGCATTTTGCGGATTCCACTATTCAGAAACCTATGGGAAGAATTAATGATGTGCTTATTGTTGCAAATAGGAATTATGTGCCTGTAGATTTTGTTGTTCTTGATATAGATTGCAATCCTACTTGTCCTATTATTCTTGGTAGACCTTTCCTTAGAACGATTGGTGCAATTATTGATATGAGAGAAGGAAACATTAAATTTCAATTTCATTTAAGGAAAGGCATGGAACACTTCCCTAGAAATAAAATTAAATTGCCTTATGAATCTATTATGAGAGCCACTTACAGATCGCATGCCAAAGATGATAACACTTAGATCTATCTGTGTTTTTATGCCTAGCTAAGGGCGTTAAACAGTAGCGCTTGTTGGGAGGCAACCCAATTTTATTTTTGGTTTTGGTTTTTAGGTCCTATTTTAGAATAAATAATTCTTCTAGCTTTTGTTTAGATGTGGTTTTTATGTTTTAATTAGTGTTTGTGCCAAGTAAGACCTTTGGGATAGCTTACGGTAATGGTTGATTTGATCTTGCTGAAAAACAAAAACTTTTGCACTCATGAAAATAGTTCTTATTTTTAGCAGAAGCGCGATAAAATGTTGATTCTTCCTGCAGAATATTAATATACAAATTTTCTAGGACCTCCTAATTTCTCAGGATTTTTGGAGTTATGGAAGTATTCTAAATCTTCAGATTGGTACACACTGTTCTGTTTTTGACAAATTCTGTTTTTCGCGTGTTGTTTGCTTATTTTGATGAATCTATGGCTAGTATCGGGGGTATGAACCATGGACAAGTTGGAATACAGTAGATATTAGACCAATATAAATAAAGAATGAGTTCACAACAGTACCAAAAGTGGTGATTTATTTTCTTATACTAACGGAGCTTATGAGATTTTTTGTTGAAGTTTTGTGTTGTGAAGTTCAAGTTTTGGGTAAGGATTTGATGGACTATGGAATAAGGGGTGGCAAGAGCCTAAGCTTGGGGATTCCCAAGGCACCCCAAGGTAATATTCAAGGATGCCAGGAGCCTAAGCTTGGGGGTGCCCTGGGAAGGCATCCCCTCTTTCGTATTCGTATATCGGTAACTTTACTTGAGGCTATATTTTTATTCACCACTTGATATGTGTTTTGCTTGGAGCGTCTTGTATGATTTGAGTCTTTGCTTTTTAGTTTGCCACAATCATCCTTGCTGTTCACACATTTTGATAGAGACACACATGAACCGTGATTTCTTTGAATACTCTATGTGCTTCACTTATATCTTTTGAGCTAGGCAATTTTGCTTTAGTGCTTCACTTATATCTTTTTAGAGCACGACGGTGGTTTTATTTTATAGAAATTGATGAACTCTCGTACTTCACTTATATTATTTTGAGAGTCTTTAAACAGCATGGTAATTTTCTTTGGTTATAAAATTAGTCCTAATATGGTAGGCATCCAAGAGGGATATAATAAAAACTTTCATATAAAGTGCATTGAATACTATGAGAAGTTTCATTCCTTATGATTGTTTTGAGATATGAAGATAGTGATATTAGAGTCATGCTAGTAAGTAGTTGTGAATTTGAGAAATACTTGTGTTAAAGTTTGTGAGTCCCGTAGCATGCACGTATGGTGAACCGTTATGTAACGAAGTTGGAGCATGAGATATTTTTTGATTGTCTTCCTTATGAGTGGCGATCGGGGACGAGCGATGGTCTTTTTCTACCAATTTATCCTCCTAGGAGCATGGACGTAGTACTTTGTTTTGATGACTAAATAGATTTTTGCAATAATTATGTGAGTTCTTTATGACTAATGTTGAGTCCATAGATTATACGCACTCTCACCTTTCCGCCATTGATGGCCTCTCTAGTACCACACAACTTTCGCCGGTACCATAAACCCACCATTTACCTTCCTCAAAACAGCCACCATACCTAACTATTATAGCATTTCCATAGCCATTCCGAGATATATTGCCATGCAACTTTCCACCGTTCCGTTTATTATGACACGCTCCATCATTGTCATATTGCTATGCATGATCATGTAGTTGACATCGTATTTGTGGCAAAGCCACCGTTCATCATATTTTTATACATGTCACTCTTGATTCATTGCACATCCTAGTACACTGCCGGAGGCATTCACATAGAGTCATATTTTGTTCTAGTATCGAGTTGTAAGTAAATAAAGGTGTGATGATCTTCATTATTAGAGCATTGTCCCATGTGAGAAAAAAAAAGAGAAAAGCCAAATAAATAAAAGAGAAGCCAAAAAATGAGAGAAAAAGAGAGAAGGGACAATGTTACTATCCTTTTGCCACACTTGTGCTTCAAAGTAGCACCATAACCTTCATGATAGAGAGTCTCCTATATTGTCACTTCATATACTAGTGGGAATTTTTCATTATAGAACTTGGCTTGTATATTCCAATGATGGGATTCCTCAAATGCCCTAGGTCTTCATGAGCAAGCAAGTTGGATGCACACCCACTTAGTTTTCGTTTTGAGCTTTCATAAACTTATAGCTCTAGTGCATTCGTTGCATGGCAATCCCTACTCACTCACATTGATATCTATTGATGGGCATCTCCATAGCTCGTTGATACGCCTAGTCGATGTGAGACTATCTCCTTCTTTTTGCCTTCTCCACACCCACCTTCTATTCCACCTATAGTGCTATATCCATGGCTCACGCTCATGTATTGTGTGAAAGTTGAAAAAGTTTGAGAACGTCAAAAGTATGAAACAATTGCTTGGCTTGTCATCGGGGTTGTGCATGATTTGAATATTTTGTGTGATGAAGATGGAGCATAGCTAGACTATATGATATTGTAGGGATAAGCTTTTTTGGCCATGTTATTTTGAGAAGACATAATTATTTTTGTTAGTATGCTTAAAGTATTATTGTTTTTTTGTTTTGAATCATACGGATCTTAACATTCATGCCACAATAAAGAGAATTACATGGATAAATATGTTAGGTAGCATTCCACATCAAAAATTCTGTTTTTATCATTTACCTACTCGAGGACGAGTGAGAATTAAGCTTGGGGATGCCTGATACGTCTCCAACGTATGTATAATTTTTTTATTGTTCCATGCTATTATATTATCTGTTTTGGATGTTTTATATGCATTAATATGCTATTTTATATGATTTTTGGGACTAACCTATTAACCTAGAGAACAGTGCCAGTTTCTGTTTTTTCCTTGTTTTAGAGTTTCCCAGGAAAGGACGGAGTCCAAACGGAATGAAACTTTCGCGATGATTTTTCTTGGACCAGAAGACATCCAAAGGACTTGGAGTACACGTCAGGGAAGCCACAAGGCATTCACAAGGACGGAGGGCGCGCCCAGGGGGTTAGGGCACGCCCCCCACCCTTGTGAGCCCCTCGTGACTCCACCGACCTATTTCTTCCGCCTATATATTCTCAAATACCCCAAAACCTTCCAGGGGAGCCACAAAACTACTTTTCCACCGCCGCAACCTTCTGTACCCATGAGATCCCATCTAGGGGCCTTTTCCAGCATCCTGCCGAAGGGGGATTCGATCACGGAGGGCTTCTACATCAACACCATTGCCTCTCCGATGAAGCGTGAGTAGTTTACCACAGACCTACGGGTCCATAGCTAGTAGCTAGATGGCTTCTTCTCTCTCTTTGATTCTCAATACCATGTTCTCCTCGATGTTCTTGGAGATCTATTCGATGTAATACTCTTGTGCGGTGTGTTCGCCGAGATCTGATGAATTGTGGATTTATGATCAGCTTATCTATGAATATTATTTGAATCTCCTCTGAATTCTTATATGCATGATTTGACATCTTTGCAAGTCTCTTCGAACTATCAATTTGTTTTGGCCAACTAGATTGGTTTTTCTTGCAATGGGAGAAGTGCTTAGCTTTGGGTTCAATCTTGTGGTGTCCTTTACTTATGCTTCACCTTGACTTGGGTTAGGTGGTCTGGCGGTTGGTAGTGGACTGTGTAGATGGTCTAGGGAGGAAAGAGAGGGAAAGCCCGACAACAGTTTTCGCAGACCGAAAACATCCGACGTTAGACCGACTATAATGCTGCTATAGTTAACCGTTGGGGCGTTAAACGGACTCCGAATGCGATGAAACTTGGCAGGCAACCTACTAACAACATAACAACACCACACGCCAACTTTCATCCCATTCCGAGAACATTTTCCAGCCACTTATAAAATACTAATTCGGACGTGCCGCGGGCGCGTGCGAGTGTGGTTGGGCTCAGAACGGACAACGGAGAGGACGGGGAGACCTGGACGGATGCAAGTTTTGAAAATATGATGATGCAATGCACATGATGACATGGCAAGAAGCAACATGCAATCAAAAGAAAAGGCAACAAGAGCGAATAACTGGAAGACATCTGGCGCATCGGTCTTGGGGCGTCACACCGCCCCTACCCTGCGTGTAGCTATGGCCCTGTAGCCGGCTGGTCGCCTGGCACCACTCTTGCCCTCGCCCCCTTGCAAATCCGGTGGTAGCCACTGCCGCTTAGTCAACGCACTAGCCTCCGGAAGGTATACCCCAATTAAAGGTACCGAAATACCTAATTTCTGATTTGTGGTTTGATTTTTTGCACTATGTTATCCAATACATGAACTGATGAATACATACATAACTTTGCACATCATTTTGGCCTCAATTAGCTTTATTATACTCCATGTAGTACTCCCTCAGTTCCTAAATATAACTCTTTGTAGAGATTCCACTAGATGGACTATATACGAAGCAAAATGAATGAATCTAGACTTAAAATGCATATATATACATCTGTATGTGGTTCCTAGTGCAATCTCTACAAATACTTATATTTAGAAACGTAGGAAGTACTATGTAGGCTTCATTATGCAAAACTGAGATTCAATTGAGAATTTCAGTGTGTTTGTAAGACCATATTGATCTATTTATTTTTTATATTGGTAATTACTTAGAACGTTCACATACCATATTGCTTACATTATTTTGAGATGGACCACCCTATTGTGAAATGCTAGCTCCACCACTGAACCCATCCAAGCAATAGACCAAGGGCACACATAGGGTTTTACCTTCATAGCAATGGCATGGAGCTAGCTAGGTAAATCGTCTCATGTTTCCCCTCTGGGATTTCCGACTAGTCACGACACCCAAATGAGCGTCTGCTAGAATTCACATTGACAGTGGTGGGCCAGACATGAGTCGTGATTGTGAGAACCGAGATCCAGATGGGACATGAAATCAATCATGCTGCCTTTGCTCCTGGCATATGTTTGATTTCGGCGTGATGAATTTCATCACCAACTCGACGAGGCAAATCGAACCCATCAACACTTACAAGCCAAGACAGACACTCTTCTTCAGGAGCCTAGAATTCATCACCGGCTCGCACAATGAGCTTTGCCTACGTAGCCTGGAGCCTTCCTGGGCGCAAGAGCCAAAGACGATCTTCGTCAACCCACCCACCTCCCACTTCATCGCCAAGTGGAGTCACTCACTCAACGACGTCCTCCAGGAGCACGAGGTGAAAGAGGAGCAGAGTGATGGAAGCTACCCCGAGGCCATGTCGGTTCGTCCTCGCCCTTGGCAGGAAACTGCCTGTTGTGGAACACATCGAGAATGACGGGGATGCCACCAATGCTGAGGAAACCTATGATGACATCAGCGAGGGGCAATGCACAAAGCAGTGATGCCTAAGGCTAGTCATAGTGGGAGTAACTTAGCGAGTAACATAACGCATTTCAAGAATTTTTTGCTTATGTGGCAAGTAGTTAATGAGAAGTAGTAACATAATATGTTACTGTAACATAGCGCTTCCCAATACAAGATGAGTCTACAAGACAATAAATGAAGCCATCTATGACACTACTACTATGTTACTTTGCATTATAAAGATAGTAACTTAGACTAGTGTCATATGCATGACACTAGTATAAGTTACTCCCCACTATGACCAGCCTAACACCCGCCGCTCAACTCCTCTGCACCTGATGACACATGAGCTATTGACGGGGGCGCCCTAGCGCTCTAAGCGAGGTATAGGACAAACAGTTGGAGGGGCGTTGACTAAGTGCGAAGAGAGAAATGCGATGAAGGTGAGTGTTTTGTCGAACGCCGGGAAGGTGAAGTAACTACAGTTAGTAGGAATCTCGAGGGGCGTGACATGCTGGCGTGACATGCGAATAGGAGGTATGGTTGTGGCACTGTCATGCGGTGTCGGCCATTTTGTCCATAGACAGCGGGCTCGATGACCGAAGCTACGGTCACCCCCCCCCCCCCCGCAGCAATTGACATAACATGTGGAGTGTCCATTGTGAATCCTGGTTTTGCTGGTTTTGGTAACCTTCCAGAAAATTTCATTCCGGTTTAGTTCTAGTTATTTTGTTTCCTGGTTGTTTGTTTTTTTTTCCGATTTTGCTCTGGTTTTATTCCTTTTTTAATTTCCTTTTTTGTTTATATTTTTATTTTTCCCTTCCTTTTGTTTTAAAATCTTGCAAATTTTAAAAAAAAGTTCAATATATGAAAAAAAATGTTTGCTTTACCCAAAAACTGTTAAAAAATGATCCATGTTTTATAAAAAAATGTGTTTCCAAAAAATGCTCAGAATTTCATAATTTGTTTGCATTATGAAAAAAATTGGAGTTTAAATAAAATTGTGTTTTCAATTTTTTTGAAAATTCTAGAAAAACATTGAAATTCAAATGTTGTTCCCACTTTATAAAAATTGATCCCAAGTTGTCAAAAATTGTTCGCATTTCCAAAAAAACAAGTTTTTTGAAATGTTGACATTTGAAAACTGCTCATGATACCAAAAATATTATTTTTTTCTAAAAAGATTGTGTTCAAAATTTCAAATATGTGTCTCGTAATACTCCCTCTGTTCCTTTATATAACATGTATTTTTCTGGGCACAATAATGAAGACACCTAATTTAGGGGAATTTTGAAAAAAATACCCTTAACTATTTAGCTGACTAGCAACTTAATTAGAGACAACTAATAACAAGCAATCTAATAACATGCAGCTAAATCCTGCTACATGGGAATAAAATCAATTACGCCCTCGTGCAAACTTATCTAGGGCTCCCTGCTTCTCGCCCGCACCGGCGCCTGTCCGTCTTGTTTCCTATGGTCCAAGGTGTTGCGAAACGTAGTAGGAAACAAAAATCGCCCTATGAACACCCAAGAACAATATGAAGAAACATAACGGGTTGTGATCGATGATCGTTACCGACTCCGGGAGTGCAGCGGAAGTTGACGAGTCGGTGTAGATCATACTTGAAGTCTCTCGAACATTGATGACGATCCAACGAACCGCCGATGAACGATCCCTCGAAGGGAAGACCGAAAGCACGTCCTCTCTACTTGGTTGCAAGTGTACGGTCTTCGGGATCCTGCAGCGCTTCGCCGTCCCAAGCTAATCGTCGCCAGAGAATTAGAGGGAGAAGATTACAACCACACGGGGCTTCTAATTATGAGTATTAGAGGTGGCTAGGGCTCACTCTAATTAGTCAACTAGGACCAACTAGAATGTGCACTAGATCAACTAGAGGAGGCTCCAAAACTTGTGTCCCCATAGGGTGTTAATCCTCTAGTCTATATAGGATTGGAGGGGAGAGGGGCTGCCACCAAGGGGGAAAGAGCCCACTTGGGGTGCCGGCCAAGGGAGAGGGAGTAGGACTCCCCCTCCAAGTAGGATTCGCCCCCCCCCCTAGGAAAGGGGGGGTGCCTCCCTTGTTGGTTCCTTGTGGCCCAATTCCTTCTCCACCTCTTGGTCTTATTTGGCCCGTTGATATTAAATTAAATATTTTTGTTCTAAACATTTTCAGAGCATAATATATATAATTTAACATCTCCGGAAACATTTTACACCTATATATATATATATTAATCGGTAATACCCGGTATTACCTGATATTCACTGAAACCCTTCTGGTGACCCTGAAACGCTTCCGGAACCTCTCGGAACTATTCCGGATATTAATGAATCAATTCCACAAATATATTCTCATAACTCCCATCCTACTAACACTCGGAACCGTGGACATTCGTGTTGGTCCCTATGATTACACGAATGATATTCGAGTGAACCTTTGGTTATCATTTAATGTTCCCTTTGCTTCACGATACTTTACAAAACCTGGTGTGCACCGATATCCTCTTGAGTTATCACCATGCTCGCTATACCGTTGCTCTCGTTACCAGTTTTGTTCTTCTTTCCCGTTGACGTGTTCCGACATCCCTGTGACGTAGTCACCTGTGTCTGGCCATATGATGATGGGTGCCTTCATACCAAGAGGGCCCTAAGAATATCTCTCCATCGTCAGAGGAGCAAATCCCACTCTGGAGCTGCCCGGTCACTTGTCAAACTTTCCGGTGAGCATGAAAGATGTCGTTATGATCATATTGTTATAGATGACATTTGAGCAACCCCAAAGCCCACCATCCGGTAGGAAGTGACTGAGACACTCTCATGGTCTGAGGAACTAAAACACACGCTAACACTCTGTGTTATAACCGACGATTTCAGACAATATGATCACATAGTATAACAGACAAGTATTGGGTTGATTCAATATGATCGTTCTTCTAATGTCACACCCTCAATGTTGTTTTAGGACTATCATTACACTTAACGATATCCTAAGATCAGGAAAACATGATCACTAACAACACTTGAGCCAGTCTTAGAGGCGAGACCGGGAACCTATTGTTTACCGTTTATCATTTCACATGTGCATATGAGTTTTCCACTAAATCGCATATTCTAGGATCATAGTAGTTATAGCATGAAATATAAACTCTTAATTAAGAATAATGGAAATATAATAATAGAATATTATTGCCTCTAGGGCATATTTTCAACACAAGGACCATGGAGGCGCGGTGGATCCCGACACTTGCCGGTGAGAGGACTTTGTTTTTAGGTGCTTTTCTGAGTTTTGTTAGGATTAGTGGCATGCTCAAGAAGACGAGGCCATAGAGGCTTCTTGAAGATGGAATAATGTCATCCCCGTCTACCCCCGTCCCAGTGATGTTTCAAGTGTCCTCGGGAGGCGTGTGGAGGTTTGTCTCCGACAAATCTCGTGGAATCTGTCGATGTTTCTCTTCGGTTGATCCAACTGGATCCGGTCTTCACTTGTCTACATCTGTGTGTCTGCAGGTTGGATCCTTCCGATCTACGCTTCTCTTCATTGGCGGTGGTTGCTGTTCTGGTGTGCTGGTCCTTTGAGGCCTTAGCACGATGTCTTTTCGACTGTCTAGTACAACAATGTTTGCCCGACTCCGATGAGGGAGGGGCAATGATGGTGGCGCGCCTTCGGCTTGCTCGAGTGCTTGTAGTTGTCGCTTGGTGGTCTATGGACCTGGATGTAAATTTTACTTCTAGTGTTCTTTGTACTATCTTGACAGTTGATGAATAGATCAAAAGTTTTCTCACAAAAAAATCAATTGACGGGATATGAGAGAAAGAAATTTGCATGTGTGCAAACAGGTAGAGAATTTCTTTTTTGACTACCTTCCATATAGGAATTAAGTATTTCTTTTTAGCGAAAGCACATACTCGATAGTGGAGGGCAGAAATGAAAAATTGAGGCGGAAAAGGGAAATGCATTTTTTTCGAAACGGAGGCAAAAGATTTGCCTCATCTATTAAATAAGAAGAGGATAGAGTTTGTTACAAGGGCACACTTTTACACGGCATGGAAGATTACTCACACAAAATAATGTTCCCTAATTTTTTTGCTCTGGCGGTGATCCAAAGGTTTGCCTCGCAGATGATGTTGTTTAGCAAGATTGGTGGTGGAGCACTCTTGTTCCGGAAAACACGGGCATTCCGCTCGTTCCAAATGGTCCATGACACGAGCATGGTTAGAGAGGCCATGGCCTTCCTGTTGGGGATTCCGGCGCCGGTCCTATTTGTCCACCATTCCTTGACCGACCTCTCAAGATGCCACATAGAGGTGTCCATATGATGAAGCCCAAATTTTGCAATGACCAAGTTCCATAGCCTAATAGTGAAGCGGCACTTGAAGAAAAGATGCGGTCCACTTTTTTGCTCTCGCTTGCAAAGGGTGCAAAGACCACAATTTGGCCATCCACATTTTTGTAGTCTATCCGCGGTCCAAATTCTGTCTTGGATAGCCAACCAAGCGAAGAATTTAGCCTTTGGTGGCACCCAAGTTTTCCAAACCATTTGGTCCATGGGAGAGAGAACCAAGCCAAGGAATTGGGCCTTGTAGGCGGAGGCCGCAGTGTAGTGCCTGCTTGTCGTATGCTTCCACACAATAGTATCTTCAGAGAGTGCATCCAGATGTACATCATTCACAAGTGCCCATAGTGTGAAGAATTGTCGGATGTGCTCAACGGAGACAACCGTGGAGGTGTTGATCTTGAGGATCCATGCATTATTTTGTAGGGCCTCCTGCACCTTCCAATTCTTCCTTGAGGAGGCCGCAAAGACGAGCGGGGCAACATCCTTAGGCTTGCACCCATGGAGCCAGGGTGAATCCCAAAAAGGCGTTTTAGCGTCGTTCCCCATGGTGATGGTCGTGGACGCATAGAAGAAGTCAAGGTCCTCCTCATTACATGGATTTCCCAAGCCCACCCACAACTTTTGTGGTGCCGTCCATTCAAACCATGGCCATCTCAAGCGCAAGGCCCACGCAAATTTATCGGTGTTGAGAACCCCTAGGCCGCCATATTCGCGCGGGCGGCAAACCATCTCCCAGTTTACCTTGCACTTGGCACCCGTCGTCTTATCTGATCCCGACCAAAGGAAAGCCCGCTCCAGTTTGTTGGTATTGTGAAGAATTCCTGGCGGTATGACCAAAGATGTGATGAAATAGACCGCTTGCGAGGTGGCGACGGACTTAACAAGGGTCGTTCGTCCAATGGTGGTGATGTTTTTCCCCTCGTATGTCACCAACTTGGCCGCAATTTTGTCCTTAAGAAATTGCAAATCCACCTTCTTAAGCTGCCAGACGGACAATGGAAGACCCAAGTGTCTTATGGGGAAGGACGCCCTGTTAGCTGGCAATCCTTGCAGAATGTGCTCCAGGTTTAGGTGATTGCATCGAATGGGCACAACCGAGCTCTTGTGAAAATTGGTGCATAGTCCGGTGACCTCCCCAAATACGCACAAAATGGCCGAGAGGTTGTCAATATCTTTTTTAATTGGAGCCATGAAAACAGCCGCATCGTCTGCATAGAGTGAAGTTCGCACCATGATCCCTGTCCCATGAATTTTGTGGAGTAGTCCTTTTCGGGTTGCCAGCTCCAGTAGCTGTTGGAGTGTGTCAATTGCAATGACAAAAAGGAGCGGGGATAGGGGGTCCCCCTGCCAAAGGCCCCTACCGTGCTTGATGGGGTTGCCAGCCACCCCATTTAACAGAATCCTAGAAGATGATGTGCAAAGAAGGGCCGCAATCCAATCCCGAAACTTGGGGGGAAACCCCCTCTGCCGAAGGAGGTCGAGGATGTATTCCCATCTGACCGAGTCGAAGGCTTTGCGTATATCTAGCTTGAACAGGAGAGACGGAGTCTTGCATTTGTGTAGCCTACGGGCCAAGTTCCGGACACACATGAAGTTATCATGGACGCTTCTGCTCTTGATGAATGCACTTTGGGCGTTGGAGACCAAGCTATTCATGTGCGGGGTGAGACGGATGGAAAGAATTTTTGCGATAATCTTGGCGACGGCATGGATGAGACTAATGGGCCTGTAGTCCGCAATCCCCTCCGCGCCCTCTTTCTTGGGCAACAACACTATATTTGTGGAGTTGAGCCAATGGATACTAGATGTGTGAAGGGAGTCAAACTGGTGTATCACCCTCATCATGTCGAACTTAATGACGTCCCAACACTTCTTAAAAAAAGCTCCAGTGAAGCCGTCCGGCCCGGGCGCCTTGTCACTTGGCATGTCGTTGATTGCCTCATGTACCTCCTCAACGGTGATGGGTGAGTCGAGGCCGTGCAAGTCATGTACCTCTAAGTTGAGCTCCTCCCAGTTTAGATCGTTATTGCATGTGTTCCCTTTTTTCATCACTTTAGAAAAGTGGTCCAGAATGAGCTTCTCCTTAGCTTCATGCTCGGTGATCCACCCTTGGTCATGCTTTAGCCTATGAATGTGATTTTTCCTCCTTCTAGCATTAATCCGGTGATGGAAGAACTTGGTGTTGGCATCACCCTCCTTGAGGTTAGCAATTCTCGCACTTTGCTTTTTCCGAGATCTCTCAAGCACTGCCAAGCTAATGACACTCCTTTTAAGCCTCGCCCTAAGGTCACTCTCCTCGGGGGAGAGTTGTCGGGTCTCTTGAGCGATGTCGAGGCATAGGATCACGAATAGGGCGGCATGTAGGTGAACCTTTGCCTTGGAGAAAAGGCGCCTACTCCACACGGAAAGGCGGAGAGCCACCTTCTTGAGCTTATGGAACAGGACTTGATATGGCTCAACGTGCTCGAGCGGCTCAATCCAGCCTTTTTGACCACCTCCACAAAGCCGGGCATAGCAATCCAAAAAATTTCAAACTTGAAGGTTCTAGTGAAGGAAATATGCCCTAGAGGCAATAATAAAGTTATTATTTATTTCCTTATATCATGATAAATGTTTATTATTCATGCTAGAATTGTATTAACCGGAAATATAATACATGTGTGAATACATAGACAAACAGAGTGTCACTAGTATGCCTCTACTTGACTAGCTCGTTAATCAAAGATGGTTATGTTTCCTAACCATAGACAAAAGAGTTGTTATTTGATTAACGAGGTCACATCATTAGTTGAATGATCTGATTGACATGACCCATTCCATTAGCTTAGCACCTGATCGTTTAGTATGTTGCTATTGCTTTCTTCATGACTTATACATGTTCCTATGACTATGAGATTATGCAACTCCCGTTTGCCGGAGGAACACTTTGGGTGCTACCAAACGTCACAACGTAACTGGGTGATTATAAAGGAGCATTACAGGTGTCTCCAAAGGTAGATGTTGGGTTGGCGTATTTCGAGATTAGGATTTGTCACTCCGATTGTCGGAGAGGTATCTCTGGGCCCTCTCGGTAATGCACATCACATAAGCCTTGCAAGCACTGCAACTAATATGTTAGTTGTGAGATGATGTATTACAGAACGAGTAAAGAAACTTGCCGGTAACGAGATTGAACTAGGTATTGGATACCGACGATCGAATCTCGGGCAAGTAACATACCGATGACAAAGGGAACAACGTATGTCGTTATGCGGTCTGACCGATAAAGATCTTCGTAGAATATGTAGGAGCCAATATGGGCATCCAGGTCCCGCTATTGGTTATTGACCGGAGACGTGTCTCGGTCATGTCTACATTGTTCTCGAACCCGTAGGGTCCGCACGCTTAAGGTTTCGATGACAGTTATATTATGAGTTTATGAGTTTTGATGTACCGAAGGAGTTCGGAGTCCCGGATGAGATCGGGGACATGACGAGGAGTCTCGAAATGGTCGAGACGTAAAGATCGATATATTGGACGACTATATTCGGAGTTCGGAAAGGTTCCGAGTGATTCGGGTATTTTCGGGAGTACCGGGGAGTTACGGGAATACGGGAGAAGTAATGGGCCTTGATGGGCTTTAGTGGGAAGAGGAAAAAGGCTGCTGCGCCCCCCCTCCCCTTTGGTCCGATTTGGACTAGGGAAAAGGGGGCCGGCCACCTTTCCTTCTCCTCCTATTCCTTCTCCCTTCCTCCCCTCTTGATGGACTCCTACTAGGACTTGGAGTCCTAGTAGGACTCCCATCCTGGCCGCACCAATAGCCTTGGCCGGCCTCCTCCTCCTCCATCCTTTATATACTGAGGCAGGGGGCACCCCATAGACACACAAGTTGATCCCCGTGATCGTTCCTTAGCCGTGTGCGGTGCCCCCCTCCACCATATTCCACCTCGGTCATATTGTTGCAGTGCTTAGGCGAAGCCCTGCGACGGTAGAACATCAAGATCGTCACCACGCCGTCGTGCTGACGGAACTCATCCCCGACACTTTACTGGATCGGAGTCCGGGGATCGTCATCGAGCTGAACGTGTGCTCGAACTCGGAGGTGCCGTAGTTTCGGTGCTTGATCGGTTGGATCGTGAAGACGTACGACTACTTCCTCTACGTCGTGTCATCGCTTCCGCAGTCGGTCTGCGTTGGGTACGTAGACCACACTCTCCCCTCGTTGCTATGCATCACATGATCTTGCGTGTGCGTAGGAAATTTTTTGAAATTACTACGAAACCCAACAGTGGCATCCGAGCCTAGGTTATTTATGTTGATGTTATATGCACGAGTAGAACACAAGTGAGTTGTGGACGATACAAGTCATACTGCCTACCAGCATGTCATACTTTGGTTCGGCGGTATTGTTGGACGAGACGACCCGGACCAACCTTACGCGTACGCTTACGCGAGACCGGTTCCCTCGACGTGCTTTGCACATAGATGGCTTGCGGGCGACTGTCTCTCCAACTTTAGTTGAACCGAGTATGGCTACGCCCGGTCCTTGAGAAGGTTAAAACGGAGTCTATTTGACAAACTATCGTTGTGGTTTTGATGCGTAGGTGAGATTGGTTCTTACTTAAGCCCGTAGCAGCCACGTAAAACATGCAACAACAAAGTAGAGGACGTCTAACTTGTTTTTGCAGGGCATGTTGTGATGTGATATGGTCAAGGCATGATGCTGAATTTTATTGTATGAGATGATCATGTTTTGTAACCAAGTTATCGGCAACTGGCAGGAGCCATATGGTTGTCGCTTTATTGTATGCAATGCAATCGCGATGTAATGCTTTACTTTATTACTAAACGGTAGTGATAGTCGTGGAAGCATAAGATTGGCGAGACGACAACGATGCTACGATGGAGATCAAGGTGTCGCGCCGGTGACGATGGTGATCATGACGGTGCTTCGGAGATGGAGATCACAAGCACAAGATGATGATGGCCATATCATATCACTTATATTGATTGCATGTGATGTTTATCTTTTTATGCATCTTATCTTGCTTTGATTGACGGTAGCATTATAAGATGATCTCTCACTAAATTATCAAGAAGTGTTCTCCCTGAGTATGCACCGTTGCGAAAGTTCTTCGTGCTGAGACACCACGTGATGATCGGGTGTGATAGGCTCTACGTTCAAATACAACGGGTGCAAAACAGTTGCACACGCAGAATACTCAGGTTAAACTTGACGAGCCTAGCATATGCAGATATGGCCTCGGAACACGGAGACCGAAAGGTCGAGCGTGAATCATATAGTAGATATGATCAACATAATGATGTTCACCGATGAAACTACTCCATCTCACGTGATGATCGGACATGGTTTAGTTGATTTGGATCACGTGATCACTTAGAGGATTAGAGGGATGTCTATCTAAGTGGGAGTTCTTAAGTAATATGATTAAATTGAACTTAAATTTATCATGAACTTAGTCCTGGTAGTATTTTGCAAATCATGTTGTAGATCAATAGCTCGCGTTGTTGCTTCCCTATGTTTATTTTTGATATGTTCCTAGAGAAAATTGTGTTGAAAGATGTTAGTAGCAAAGATGCGGATTGGATCCGTGATCTGAGGTTTATCCTCATTGCTGCACAGAAGAATTATGTCCTTGATGCACCGCTAGGTGACGGACCTATTGCAGGAACAGATGCAGACGTTATGAACGTTTGGCTAGCTCAATATGATGACTACTTGATAGTTTTGTGCGCCATGCTTAACGGCTTAGAATTGGGACTTCACAGATGTTTTGAACATCATGGACCATATGAGATGTTCCAGGAATTGAAGTTAATATTTCAAGCAAATACCCGAGTTGAGAGATATGAAGTCTCCAACAAGTTCTATAGCTAAAAGATGGAGGAGAATCGCCCAACTAGTGAGCATGTGCTCAGATTGTCTGGGTACTTCAATCGCTTGAATCAAGTGGGAGTTAATCTTCCAGATAAGATAGTGATTGACAGAATTCTCTAGTCACCATCACTAAGTTGCTAGAACTTCGTGATGAACTATAGTATGCAAGGGATGACGAAAACGATTCCCGAGCTCTTCGTGATGTTGAAATCGACGAAGGTAGAAATCAAGAAAAGACCATCAAGTGTTGATGATTGACAAGACCACTAGTTTCAAGAGAAGGGCAAAGGGAAAGATAGGGAACTTCAAAAGGAAAGACAAGCAAGTTGTCACTCCCGTGAAGAAGACCAAAGCTGGACCAAAGCCTGAAACTAAGTGCTTACACTGCAAAGGAAATGGTCACTGGAAGCGGAAATGCCCTGAATATTTGGTGGGTAAGAAGGATGGCAAAGTGAACAAGTGTATATTTGATATACAGGTTATTGATGTGTACTTTACTAGTGTTTATAGCAACCCCTCAGTATTTGATACTAGTTCAGTTGCTAAGATTAGTAACTCGAAACGGGAGTTGCAGAATAAACAGAGACTAGTTAAGGGTGAAGTGACGATGTATGTTGGAAGTGGTTCCAAGATTGATATGATCATCATCGCACACTCCCTATACTTTCGGGATTAGTGTTGAACCTAAATAAATGTTATTTGGTGTTTGCGTTGAGCATGAATATGATTTGATCATGTTTATTGCAATACGGTTATTCATTTAAGTAAGAGAATAAATTGTTGTTCTATTTACATGAATAAAACCTTCTATGGTCGTACACCCAATGAAAATGGTTTGTTGGATCTCGATCGTAGTGATACACATATTCATAATATTGAAACCAAAAGATGCAAAGTTAATAATGATAGTGCAACTTATTTGTGGCACTGCCGTTTAAGTCATATTGGTGTAAAGCGCAAGAAGAAACTCCATGCTGATGGGATTTTGGAATCACTTGATTATGAATCACTTGATGCTTGCGAATCATGCCTCTTGGGCAAGATGACTAAAAACGCCGTTCTCCGGAACATTGGAGCGAGCAACAGATTTGTTGGAAATCATACATACTGATGTATGTGGTCCGATGAATATTAAGGCTCGCGACAAGTATCATTATTTTCTGACCTTCACAGATGATTTGAGAAGATATGGGTATATCTACTTGATGAAACATAAGTCTGAAACGTTTGAAAAGTTCAAAGAATTTCAGAGTGAAGTAGAGAATCATCGTAACAAGAAAATAAAAGTTTCTACGATATGATCGTAGAGGTAAAATATTTGAGTTACGAGTTTGGCCTTCAGTTAAAACAATGTGAAATAGTTTCACAAACTCATGCCACATGGAACACCACAGCATAATGGTGTATCCGAACGTCATAACTGTACTTTATTGGATATAGTACAATCTATGATGTCTATTACCGATCTACCACTATCGTTTTGGGGTTATGCATTAAAGACAGCTACATTCACGTTAAATAGGGCACCATCTAAATCCGTTGAGGCGACACCATGTGAACTATGGTTTGGCAAGAAACCTAAGCTGTCGTTTCTTAAAGTTTGGGGTTGCGATGCTTATATGAAAAAGTTTCATCCTGATAAGCTCAAACTCAAATCAGAGAAGTGCGTCTTCATAGGATATCCAAAGGAAACTATTGGATACACCTTCTATCACAGATCCGAAGGCAAGACTTTTGTTGCTAAATTCGGAAACTTTCTAGAGAAGGGGTTTCTCTCGAAAGAAGTGAGTGGGAGGAAAGTAAAACTTGACGAGGTAACTGTACCTGCTCCCTTACTGGAAAGTAGTACATCACAGAAAACTGTTTCTGTGACACCTACACCAGTTAGTGAGGAAGCTAATGATGATGATCATGAAACTTCAGAACAAGATACTACTGAACCTCGTAGATCAACCAGAGTAAGATCCGCGCCAGAGTGGTACGGTAATCCTGTTCTGGAAGTCATGCTACTAGATCATGATGAACCTACGAACTATGAAGAAGCGATGATGAGCCCAGATTCCGCGAGATGGCTTGAGGCCATAAAATCTGAGATATGATCCATGTATGACAACAAAGTATGGACTTTGATTGACTTGCTCGATGATCAGCAAGCAATGTTAAATGAATGGATCTTCAAGAGGAAGACGGACACTGATAGTAGTGTTACTATCCACTAAAGCTCGACTTGTTGCAAAAGGTTTTCAACAAGTTCAAGGTGTTGAATACGATGAGATTTTCTCACTCGTATCGATGCTTAAGTCTGTCTGAATCATGTTAGCAATTGCCACATTTTATGAAATCTGGCAAATGGATGTCAAAACTGCATTCCTTAATGGATTTATTAAAGAAGAGTTGTATATGATGCAACCAGAAGGTTTTGTCAATCCTAAAGGTGCTAACAAAATGTGCAAGCTCCAGCTATCCATCTATGGACTGGTGCAAGCATCTCGGAGTTGGAATATACGCTTTGATAAGTTGATCAAAGCATATAGTTTTATATGGACTTACGATGAAGCCTGTATTTACAATAAAGTGAGTGGGAGCACTGCAGCCTTTCTGATTTGTATATGTGAGCGACATATTGTTGATCAGAAATGATGTAGAATTTTTCTGCAAAGCATAAAGGAGTGTTTTAAAGGAGTTCTTTAAAAGGAAAAGACCTCAGTAAAAGCTACTTACATATTGAGCATCAAGATCTATTGAGATAGATCAAGACACTTGATAAGTTTTTCAATGAGTACATACCTTGGCAAGATTTTGAAATAGTTCAAAATGGAACAGTCAAAGAAAGAGTTCTTGCCTGTGTTACAAGGTGTGAAGTTGAGTAAGACTCAAAGCCCGACCACGGCAGAAAATAGAAAGAGAATGAAAGTCATTCCCTATGCCTCAGTCATAGGTTCTATAAAGTATGCCATGCTGTATACCAGATCTATTGTATGCCATACCACTGAGTTTGGCAAGGGAGTACAATAGTGATCTAGGAGTAGATCACTGGAGAGCGGTCAAAATTGTCCTTAGTGGAATAAGGATATGTTTCTCGATTATGGAAAAAGGTTCGTCGTAAAGGGTTACGCCGATGCAAGTTTGACACTAATCTAGATGACTCTAAGTCTCGATCTAGATACATATTGAAAGTGGGAGCAATTAGCTAGAGTAGCTCCATGCAGAGCGTTGTTGACATAGAAATTTGCAAAATACATGAGGATCTGAATGTGGCAGACCAGTTGACTAAGATTCTCTCACAAGCAAAACATGATCACACCTTAGTACTCCTTGGGTGTTAATCACATAGCGATGTGAACTAGATTACTGAATCTAGTAAACCCTTTGGGTGTTGGTCACATAGCGATGTGAACTATGGGTGTTAATCACATGGTGATGTGAACTATTGCTGTTAAATCACATGGCGATGTGAACTAGATTATTGACTCTAGTGCAAGTGGGAGACTGAAGGAAATATGCCCTAGAGGCAATAATAAAGTTATTATTTATTTCCTTATATCATGATAAATGTTTATTATTCATGCTAGAATTGTATTAACCGGAAACATAATACATGTGTGAATACATAGACAAACAGAGTGTCACTAGTATGCCTCTACTTGACTAGCTCGTTAATCAAAGATGGTTATGTTTCCTAACCATAGACAAAAGAGTTGTTATTTGATTAACGAGGTCACATCATTAGTTGAATGATCTGATTGACATGACCCATTCCATTAGCTTAGCACCTGATCGTTTAGTATGTTGCTATTGCTTTCTTCATGACTTATACATGTTCCTATGACTATGAGATTATGCAACTCCCGTTTGCCGGAGGAACACTTTGGGTGCTACCAAACGTCACAACGTAACTGGGTGATTATAAAGGAGCATTACAGGTGTCTCCAAAGGTAGATGTTGGGTTGGCGTATTTCGAGATTAGGATTTGTCACTCCGATTGTCGGAGAGGTATCTCTGGGCCCTCTCGGTAATGCACATCACATAAGCCTTGCAAGCACTGCAACTAATATGTTAGTTGTGAGATGATGTATTACAGAACGAGTAAAGAAACTTGCCGGTAACGAGATTGAACTAGGTATTGGATACCGACGATCGAATCTCGGGCAAGTAACATACCGATGACAAAGGGAACAACGTATGTCGTTATGCGGTCTGACCGATAAAGATCTTCGTAGAATATGTAGGAGCCAATATGGGCATCCAGGTCCCGCTATTGGTTATTGACCGGAGACGTGTCTCGGTCATGTCTACATTGTTCTCGAACCCGTAGGGTCCGCACGCTTAAGGTTTCGATGACAGTTATATTATGAGTTTATGAGTTTTGATGTACCGAAGGAGTTCGGAGTCCCGGATGAGATCGGGGACATGACGAGGAGTCTCGAAATGGTCGAGACGTAAAGATCGATATATTGGACGACTATATTCGGAGTTCGGAAAGGTTCCGAGTGATTCGGGTATTTTCGGGAGTACCGGGGAGTTACGGGAATACGGGAGAAGTAATGGGCCTTGATGGGCTTTAGTGGGAAGAGGAAAAAGGCTGCTGCGCCCCCCCTCCCCTTTGGTCCGATTTGGACTAGGGAAAAGGGGGCCGGCCACCTTTCCTTCTCCTCCTATTCCTTCTCCCTTCCTCCCCTCTTGATGGACTCCTACTAGGACTTGGAGTCCTAGTAGGACTCCCATCCTGGCCGCACCAATAGCCTTGGCCGGCCTCCTCCTCCTCCATCCTTTATATACTGAGGCAGGGGGCACCCCATAGACACACAAGTTGATCCCCGTGATCGTTCCTTAGCCGTGTGCGGTGCCCCCCTCCACCATATTCCACCTCGGTCATATTGTTGCAGTGCTTAGGCGAAGCCCTGCGACGGTAGAACATCAAGATCGTCACCACGCCGTCGTGCTGACGGAACTCATCCCCGACACTTTGCTGGATCGGAGTCCGGGGATCGTCATCGAGCTGAACGTATGCTCGAACTCGGAGGTGTCGTAGTTTCGGTGCTTGATCGGTTGGATCGTGAAGACGTACGACTACTTCCTCTACGTCGTGTCATCGCTTCCGCAGTCGGTCTGCGTTGGATACGTAGACCACACTCTCCCCTCGTTGCTATGCATCACATGATCTTGCGTGTGCGTAGGAATTTTTTTGAAATTACTACGAAACCCAACATCTAGGTCTCCGAAGCCCCTTGTCATCGGCGAGGAGAAGCGGGCAGTGATCGGATAGTGAGGACGAGAGGGCGTGAAGCAGATGAGTGCTGAAAGTGGTGTCCCACTCGACATTGCAAAAAAACAAGTCTAGTTTGCACATAGTCGGATTTTTCCTCTCGTTGCTCCAAGTGAACCTCCTATTTTGCAAGTGTATCTCTTTAAGCTCACAACTTTGCAGTGTCACTCGAAACCGACTAATTCTACTTCGATTGACATGCCTTTTATTTTTGTCTCTTGCACGATAAATTTGGTTGAAATCCCCAGCCGCAAGCCATGGCATGCCGTTGGGCGGTTTTTGGCTGATAAGCTCCACGAAGAAGGCATCTTTGCGAGAAGAATCCGCGGGGCCATACATGGTGGTGAGCTTATATTGCACATCGGAGTCACGAATACGGAGCATGGCGGACAGGCAGAAGGTGGTAGCTATGATGTTGGACATTTCCACAAGGTGATCGTCCCAGAGAAATAAAATGCCTCCACGAGTGTCGTCCGCCGGCCTTTGCGTAAAACTGCGAAGTCTGCTCCCTCCTAAGAAGGAAGTTGTGAAGATGTCAACATTGTGAAGCTTTGTCTCCTGTAGACACACAATATGGCAAGAAGAAGCAGCAATGGTGGCGCTGACAGTAGCTCGTCTATCCGGACAGTTGAGGCCCCGGACATTCCAACACATAACATTGATAGGTTGCACTAACATGGCAACATGGAGTACACTTCTGAACTTGGCCACATGCCACACACAACCCAGCTATGGTTATGCTTGTGCCATGCAACCCAACTACACTTACACGGACCAACACACATGGACCAGGATTTAGCTAACATAGAGAACATTTCAACCCAGAGACATCAACTTGCTCAGGTGGAGGCCTGCAGAGCAACAGCGGCATCCTCCACCCTCTCCACGTCCATAGCACCCTCCCCTCCGTACTGGATGAGGGCGTCCTCCACACCCATTGCCTGCACACCATCTAACCCGAACAAGTCTTGAATGGCAGATATCACCTCCAGCGGCAGCTGCTCCTTGAAACGCTCAGCAAATGCGTTCAGGGCCTTGGCCATGATGTCCTCTCTGTCCTTGACGATCCCCAGACTACGAGCAACCAGGATCTCAGCCGCCTTAGCCGTCGGCGCCGGCACCACCCTTGTTCTTCCAGCAGCTTTGAGCCTTGCACTGGTCCTGTGCAGCGAGAGGCCCGCACTTGCCCGGGCAATGTTCACTCCAGCAAGAGTCTTACGGCGCGCAACAGGAGGCCTGGGGGGCGTTGATGTAGGGGAGGGAAGCAAGGGCTCCTGCCGATCTTCAAAGAGCACGGTCAGGCCAACCCCAGCTGGCTGCAGATCAGCAGCAGCCCTGTGGAGCCGCACCGGGGATGTCGTGCACTGGAGCGGCCCATTGGAGATGAGCATGGGGGTGGGCGAAGCCTTGAACCCAGGGGGCTTCACCGGCGATAGAGGAGGGAGCAGATGCGTTGGTGAGCATAGCTGCAACACCGTCGAGGACGGGACCGCCAGAGGTGCTGTCATTGCCCAAGCCTCGTCCCTCCTGGAGCACGCAAGTCGAGGCAGCACCGACATGGGGGAAAGCGGGGGCGAGACCGGTGGCGTAAGACTCTCCTAGGAGCGTCTGCGCGCAACCCGCGCTGAGCCTTGGCGTGCCGGGCTGCGGCCACGCACCGGCTGTAGCTCCAAGGCGTCTGCCCCGTCGTCACTAGCGGAGCTAGAGCCCATCAGGACCAAGGGTGGCGCGGTCGGCGCAACGTCACCCAGGGTGGCCACAGCTTCAGCGCCATGGCGCCTCCCGCCCGTGCCGCTCGAGCGATCGCGGGTCCTCTCCTAGCCATCTTGCCGCTGACGGTCACGGGCGCCCCTGGACAGGGAGCGACAGATGCGGTCTTGCCAACCGCCCTATGCGCGCGGGCCATCACGCCCGCGGCGGCCGCCGCGGTCGTCGTCGTCGTCGCGCCGTGCCGGGTGCTGGACGTCGCTAGGCTGACCAGCACGCCTGTCTCCCCGCCGCACCGTGCCGTCCACTGTACGGTGGAACCAGGTGTACTCGTAGAGGTCGGGAGGTGGTGGGTCGTCGTCGTCGTCCCGCGCCTTGGAGTGGTCCTCGAGCAGGTCCAGGTGCAGCAGCACACGGTGTCTCAGGTCGCGCCAGCCATGGCGTCGGTGGCCGCGGGCAGGCAGCGTGAGCCACTTCACCTTAGGAATGGCGTTGGGGTCGGACGTCCACGCCCAGAGCGACAGGTCGCGCGTGTCCTCCCGGCGCAGAGACCGCTGCTCGATGTAGTCGAGGGAGCACCGATGGCCGATGACGAACGCAGCAATGTACTCATTCCAGGCATGGACCGGGATCCCCTCGATGCACAAACGGACATGGTGCATCATGTCTTCATTGTCAGCGTGTGCCTCGAGCCTCCAGGCGTGGACAAAGAGAGAGGAGTTGTCGACGAGGAAGTCGCCACGGTTGACGGCGTCCGCGCAATTGTGCTGGTACATGAACTTGACGAGGTACTGCTCGGGGAAGTGCCGCACAACACTCACGTCCGCCGGCCGGAAGCCGAAAGTGGCGGCGAATGCAGCGGCCATGGTGTGGCAAGGGACATCCTCACGGGCCCCTTCAAACCAGGCCACGACAGCGTTGGTGGAGAGCAGCGCCGACTCCGCCTGCATCTCCGGCGTGGCAGGGACCACTACGAAGTCTTCCTCCGGCCGGTTGGCCGCGTCCATTTTACATTGTGATATTTTTTGTGAAAAACAAATAAACCTCACAAAAAGGAACACATGGAGTAGTTCTTAAGATTCTGCCGTGCTTACAAGTCACCAAACTCACTAGTCCCAGTGCTAGCCAGCGCACCTAAAGTGTGAGGTCTGTGTTCCATCCAAATCACGCTCAGCATTTTTCTCGAGAATTTTAGAGTTTCGCTAAAGAAAAGTTCACTGCTAGGCCAGCCTAGTCGGTGGACTGTGCGATGGATCTGTTAGGATTAATTAATTAGTTTAATTAATGTAAATCCTTGCTTAGCAAAACCGATGTACGGTTTCTCTCCCGATGGGTCACGTCCTATTGTAATGGACGCGTTCTTTCGATCCATCTCTTGTAAAGGTCGCGCCTGTGCGACCTATCCCTTCCAGGGATATAAATATGTACATCATCGACATCTATCAACAGTGATTGACTACTGTTCATTCGCACAGTTTCTTTACACGTTATTAGCACTTCTCACTAGCGAGAGCGATAGGCCACACACAGGAACTCGCCGGAGAAGGACTTGGAACGGTGAGGATGTCGTCCCTCGCCTCCCTTCTCCTTGGTCTTCTCTGGGAAGAAGGTCGCCGCCATTTCCTTGCCGAGCAGCACCGTCGGTTCGTCCGCCATCGATGGGGGGCACCACCAGCAGTTTCTGGCCTTGGCATTAACCGCCGCCAGAACTTCGCTGGAGGACACCGCCATCACGTGGGCGCTGGACGACGCTGTTGCGCCACGCCGGAGAACCGCCGCCTGGCCACGCCGGTTGACAACCGTCAGGGTCTGGACCTAGGGCTAGTTACCGGACTGAATGCTCCACCACCGCAGAATGCTGGGATGGGCATGCAAGAGCCTCCAGTTGCCGCTCCATTCGCACCACGGTGGTGCCATGTGCATGGATATGGCCCGTGCCCCGCTCGCTCCAGTGGCACACATCTGCCGTCACCAACGCCGGCAGAGGAGGAGGAGCGGGAGATCGTCCACGACGTACCTGCACGCGGCTACAGCCCGGCTCCGACGTGCGTCGCCAGCGCCAGGGGCGATGGCCTCATCTTCATCCCGACTCCAGGACGCGCCATGGCCACCGCGGGCGCGGTCACCACTGCCGGAGCAAGTGGCAGCACCGGTCGAGGGCCTGAGATGGCCACCACGGGGACAAGCAGCGCCCCATGGGCGTTCGGTCGCTCCTCTGCTCCTCCAGGCGAACAGAGCTTCTTCCTCTTCGGGGCAGGAGGGACGCCCGCCACGGACGTCGCTGGCACGAGCGGCGGCGCGGGTCCGCCCGACACCGGCACGAGCTGCCGTCTTCTCTTCGGGCACTCCATCGCTACCGTCGACCGTTGCCCTGGACGTCGTCAGGGCACCTGGAACCCGGCGTCGCTCGGCCTCACCAATGGACCCCAGAATGGGGTGGACATCCCTGACTACACCCCCTCGCCGGACGAGGAAGAGGGCTTCATCCCTTCACCGTCGGCGGCTCGCCGGTGAGCGCGCGTCCGGCGTGGCGGCTGGAACGGGGGAGAAAGGTGCCGCGTGGAATGGGGATCGGGGCGATAGGAAAACCCTAACCGCCGATCCATTTTATCCAACGTCTAAAGCGGCACCGGGCCAGTTGGGCCGAAAGGCTAGACGGGCTTCAGCCTGTGCCCCATTCTGAGCCGGAAAAGAAGAAAAAATGGAAAAAATACTGTAGCAGTACTGTAGCAGAGGGTTGTGCTACTGGTTTGCGTCTCCCTGTATGCGACCCAGGACCTTTTTTTTCTTTTGTTTTTCTTTTCCTGTTTAGTTCTTTAGCTAGTAGTTTGAAGTTGTGACTAGTTATTTAGTAATTTGTGTAAATTACTATATTGTATTCTTCAGTAATTAGTGTGTATTACTGTATTGTACAAGTACAATGTATGTCAACGTATATGTTCCGGCAATTTGGCAATTGCTATATGTTGATCAATATACATACATTGTTTTATTTACAACACAATTAATTTGCTATGAGACTAAATTAAGAAGCATGATGATTGCATGCAGGATATGGCTGGCATATCTAAAAAAGAGTTTGCTGAACTTGCCGTTGATGGTTCTAACTATTTGACATGGGAAATGGATGTCAAAATAAATTTGACGGCCAAGGGACTCAATTCCGCTATAACCACACCTGCCCAAGGGACTGCATCCGTAACAGACATAATAAGGTATTCAGCGTTGCACTTCATTCGACATCATCTTCACCCTGACCTAAAGACAGAGTATCTGATGGAGGAGAGCCCTCTAACACTCTGGAACTCCTTAAAGGAGAGGTATGATCAACAAAGGGCGGTGATGTTGCCTGAAGCGCAACGGGAATGGGCACTAGTCTGATTCCAAGACTTTAAGTCTGTAGCTGCATACAATTCTGATGTTCATAAGATCAACTACAAGTTGAGATTCTGTAATAGTGCAGTTTCTGATGCTGATCTTATTGAAAAGACGCTTTCTACTTTCCATCCTTCTATGAGGATACTTGCTGAATAGTATCGCCAGCAAAAGTATAAGAAGTATTCCGAGTTGATTTACTCACTGCTTCAGGCAGAGAAGCACAATGAGCTTCTTGAGAAGAACAATTTGGCTCGTCCAACAGGAACGATGCCTCTGCCTAAATCACACTTCAACTCTAAGAATACTCAAAAGTTCAATGGTTCCAAAAAGAACCGTAGGACATTCAATGGAAAGTGGAAGCGTAATGAGAAGCAGAATAAGTATGGCGTCCAAAAGGGAAAAGGTTCTTTCAAGAAGAATGAAAGGGCTAGCAACACTGGTTGCTTCAGGTGTGGTTGTAAGGAACATATTGCAAAGAAGTGTGACACTTCAAAGCATTTGGTGGAATTGTACCAACAGTCACTTGGAAAGGGCAAGAAGGCTCAGGGGAACCAGTATGAAGCACACTTCACTGGAAATGAAGATGGCACCCCTGCGGTTGATGGTTCTCAAGATGATTCTCTGAACATGGACAACCAGGAGCAGAATCAGCAAGTGGAAGATCCAATACTAGATGTCGATGACATGCTAGTGGAATTTGGTTCTACTGACATATATGGAGACCAGATTTAGTCTCATTTGTCTAAGTATTGTAATGATGTTATTAGACATATTACATGTGTTGTAAAATAAGTTATGTCCTTAGACATAATGTGTTTGCTATGTCGTGTGACATAGGGCTTGTAATAAGTACAAGACATATATAGTTTGTAATGTATGTACTGATTCTATAAGAGTTTGATTATATACTGAACTTTGTTCTTTTACTCTATAGAACTTCAGGGAATAATACAATGGAGGAGGAAATGTATTTAGTGGATAGTGCATCTACTAACACGATACTTAGGGAGATGAAGTATTTCCAAACACTCAAGAAGAGTAATGGAAGTGTCATGACAATTGCTGGTCGAGACACGGTAATTGTTGGTTCTGGTCAAGCTACAATTACACTCCCTATGGGTACTAAATTGGTAATCCCGGATGCTCTACTGTATCCAGATTCTACTCGTACCTTGCTGAGTTTTAAGGATATCCGCAAAAATGGTTTCCATGTGGAAACTTATGATGAGAGTGGGGCTGAATGCCTACTCATAACTCAGCAAAAGGGATTTCGAAAGGAAGTCCTTGAGAATTTGCCTTCTCTATCTTCTGGATTGTATTATACATACATTAAACCAGAGACACATATGGCGTACAAGATAGTTTTTCAGAATCTTGATAAGTTCAAGATTTGGCATGGTCTCCTGGGACATCCTGCTATCGGGATGATGCGAAAAATTATTGATGGTTCTGTTGGACACAACATAACGGATAGAAAGTTCCCAAAATCATCGGATTTTGTATGCACAGCATGTGTAACTGGAAAATTGATCACAAGGCCATCTTATGTGAAATTAAAGGATGAGCCACTCAATTTCCTTGAACGCATTCAAGGAGACATTTGTGGTCCAATACAACCGTTATCTGGACCATTCAGATATTTCATGGTCCTAATTGATGCATCAACGAGATGGTCAAATGTGTGTCTACTATCAACAAGGAACCATGCCTTTGCAAAGCTAATTGCTCAGATCATTAAATTGAGAGCAAATCATCCTGAGCATAGGATAAAAACCATCAGAATGGATAATGCCACGGAATTCAGTTCTCGAGCATTTAATGATTACTGCCTAGCTTTGGGCATTTCTGTGGAGCACTCAGTACCTTATGTACATACCCAGAATGGTCTTGCGGAATCACTTATCAAGAGGATCAAGTTGATAGCAAGACCGCTCCTGCAGAATAGTAATCTTCCAGCTTCATGTTGGGGTCATGCAGTTTTACATGCTGCAGAATTGATACAAATTTGACCAACTGCATATCATACGGTCTCCCCGTTGCAGTTAGTACGTGGAAACCAGCCAAGTATTTCCCATCTACGGCAATTTGGTTGCGCGGTATATGTACCGATCTCACCACCGCAGCGTACATCAATGGGCCCTCATAGACGAATGGGGATCTATGTGGGGTACAATTCTCCGTCAATCATTAAGTACCTGGAACCCCTGACAGGGGATTTATTTACAGCTCGGTACGCTGATTGCATTTTTGATGAGGACAATTTCCCGGCATTAGGGGGAGAGAATAACCACAAAGAATGTCGTGAAATAGATTGGGATGTGAAAGGCATCCAGTCCTTAGATCCACGTACGAGTGAATCTGAACTGGAGGTTCAGAAGATTATAAATTTGCAAAATATTGCAAATAATCTGCCAGATGCATTTACTGATTATAAAGGTGTCACAAAATCAAATGTTCCCGCTATGAATGTGCCAGAGAGAGTGGATGTGACCCATAGATCTACTCAGCCACCCAAGAGGGGAGGAATCTGGACACAAAGGACAAGGCTTTGCAGAAGCATCCAAGGGGAATGAGGAATCCTCAAAAAGTAAATGCAAGTCAACAAGATGTTGATATTAAACCTAGGGTTGAAGGACACCTGAAGGATGTTGGACATCCAGAACTCAACACGAGTGTGCACACAAATTTTGGTGTTGGGACATCGGAAGACCTTGATCCAATATTTGAGGGAAATCATGAATGATCAAAAGGTATTGATGAGATATCCATTAATTATATTGATTCAGGAGAATCATACAGTAGAAAGACTACAGTTGTCGACATTTATTTCGCCTCTAGAATTGCAGAAGGTCTTGATTTGGATCGAGAACCTAAGTCCATGGCGGAGTGCATGAAGCGCTCAGACTGGTCCAAATGGAAGGCAGCAATTGAGGACAAATTGCGCTCACTCATAAAAAGAGGGGTATTCACTGCAGTAATACCCACTCCTCAGCATGTGTTCCCTGTGGGAGCAAAGTGGGTTTTCGTTCGTAAGAGGAACGAGAACAATGAGGTGGTGAGATATAAGACGAGGCTTGTAGCACAGGGGTTCACGCAGAGACCCAACATCGATTATGATGAAACATATTCTCCTGTTATGAGTGGAACAACGTTCCGATATTTAATATCACTGGCAGTGAAAATGAATTTGTCTATCCAACTGATGGATGTTGTGACTGCATATTTATATGGGTCACTGGATTCGGATATTTATATGAAAGTTCCTGAGGGAATGAAGCTTCCGAATCCAAAGGCTAATCGCAACATGTATTGCGTAAAGCTTCAGAAGTCATTATATGGCTTAAAGCAGTCGGGAAGAATGTGGTATAACCGACTGAGTATATTCCTTCTTCAGAAGGGTTACTCAAACAACAGTGATTGCCCATGTGTGTTTATTAAGAAATCTAAGAATGGATTTTGCATTATTTCTGTGTATGTGGATGATCTAAATATCATTGGGACTACACAAGAAATACATGAGGCAAGTAATCATCTTAAGACGGAGTTTGAGATGAAAGATCTGGGTAAGACTAAATTTTGTTTGGGCTTACAACTTGAACATCTTCCTTCAGGAATACTTGTTCATCAGTCTGCTTATATCCAAAAGATTCTTGAGAAATTTAATATGGATAAAGCATATCCATCGAAAACACCAATGGTTGTTAGATCTCTTGATAGAGATAAAGACCCATTTAGACCTAAGGGTGATGATGAAGAGGTATTAGGACCTGAGTTTCCTTACCTCAGTGCTATTGGAGCACTAATGTATCTAGCAAACTGCACCAGGCCTGATATATCATTTGCAGTAAATTTATTGGCTAGATTCAGTGCATCACCAACAAAGAGGCATTGGGTTGGTGTGAAGAACATTTTCAGATATCTTCAAGGCACCAAAGATCTTGGTTTGTTCTATTGGAAAAATCAAGATAAGACCATGGTGGGATATTGTGATGTTGGATACCTATCGGATCCCCATAATGCCAGATCACAAACTGTTTTTGTCTTCTTGAGTGGAGGTATGGCTTTTTCTTGGAAGTCGACAAAACAAACTCTGGTGGCTACATCCACGAATCATTCTGAAATTATTGCTTTGTTTGAAGCACCATGTGAATGTGCATGGCTTCGCAGAATGATTAACTTTATTGAAAGTTCAAGTGGGATTGGATCATTGGAATCACCCACTATTATCTATGAAGATAACGCTGCGTGTATTACACAGATGCAAACAGGTTATATAAAGAGTAATATTACAAAGCATATTTCTCCTAAGTTATTTTATCCCCATGAGTTACAGGAAACCGGGGAGATAAATATTTTGCAAACGAAGTCATGTGACAATCTTGCTGATTTGTTTACAAAGTCATTACCAAGTTATTTATTTGAGAAGTACATCAATGGAATTGGTATGAAACGACTTTGGGATTTGCAAAGTTCAGGGGGAGTGTCTCCCTGAATGATAATCTATTTGTGATCCTCGGATCTTTAATATTGCACTCTTTTCCTTTATAAGTTTTCCTAAATGGTTTCTTATGGGAGGTTTTTAATGAGGCAATAGTAATGCAGGCATTGTGATATGTCGGTTTCTCCTTATTTTCCCACTGGGTTTTTGGAAGGAGTTTTTGATGGCATATTGTACATATCTCCTCATATTTTTCCTACAGGGTTTTTGGAGGAGACTAATCGTGATGATGATGATCAAGATGTTGATGATGATGTTTACAAGAATAATTGAAGCAGAGATTAGGGGGAGTGTTAGGATTAATTAATTAGTTTAATTAATGGAAATCCCTGCTTAGCAAAACTGATGTACGGTTTCTCTCCCGATGGGTCACGTCCTATTGTAATGGACGCGTTCTTTCGATCCATCTCTTGTAAAGGTCACGCCTGCACGACCTGTCCCTTCCAGGGATATAAATATGTACATCATCGACATCCATCAATAGTGATTGACTACTGTTCATTCGCACAGTTTCTTTATAGGATCATTAGCTATGGCGTGGGGCGCTCGGAGGAGCGGTAGAGTGCACTCGTCGCTCTTTTTTCTTTTGTATTTTTGGTTTTTGTTTGTCCTATTTAAATAAATCAAGTATGGTCCGAGAACTGGGATGGAGCAAATTGGAGGGATGTGCCATGCCGTCGGCAATGGGCACAAGGGGTGGTGCCACTATTCTTTGGGACAAAAGCACTGTCAACTTCACAACTCATGCAGTGAGATGCTTCTCGATCACACAGAAGGTTGAAGTGATGCCGAGCAGCTCTTGGTTCTGGTTGACGACGGTCTACGGACCGGTCGACGATGCGCGTAAGGACCAGTTCCTCTCTGAGCTGGCACGCGTCGGTCCACTGCAGGGCGAGCCCTGGCTGCTCACAGGTGACTTCAGCATCATATATGAAGCCCGCGACAAGAACAATCTGAATTTGAACAAAAGGATCATGGGCATGTTTCGGTCAGCAATAGACAGAGCGGAGCCGAGAGAGATCAAATGCAAAAGCAGAAGATTTACATGGACAAATGAGTGAGAAAAACTAACGATCGTCAGCATTGATAAGGTCTTCTATAATATGGAATGGGATACTTTATTCCCTTCCTACATGCTAATGGCAGCTGCAACTGCTTGCTAAGACCACTGCACCTAGCTGCTTGCTAACTCCACTGCTCCGAGAAGAAGACCCCCTTTTAGATTCGAATCCTTTTGGCCTCATTTCTCTCATTTCCACGAGACTGTTGATAGAGCTTGGCGGAGGCCAGTTAACCACACATGCCCGATCGTTCGGTTGGAAACGAAGATAAGAAGGACAACCACTGATCTCAGGATATGGGCCAAAACGCTTTTCAGCGATGCAAAAGTGCAATTCCATCTTGCTTGTGAGGTCATTCTGAGGTTGGCTATAGCCCAAGAAAGGAGAGCTCTGACGCCAAGCGAGTTTCGTCTCAGAAAGTAGCTTAAAATGCGTCTTCTTAGCCTTGCTGCTGTCGAGAGGGTAAGGAAAAGGCAGGCATCAAGAGTAACTTGGCTCAAGATTAGTGACGCACGCATGACATTTTTTCAGGCCAAGATCAACTTAAGAAAGAGGAAGAACTTCATCCACTCAATAGAAACCGACACCACCACCGCTACTGCACATGATGATAATTAAAGCCTCAATTGTGCATGATCACTTCATAAGTTTACTAGGGTAGAAAGAGGCACGGAGATGGGCCTTAAATCGTGACAATCTGGAGCTGCCTACGCTGCAAAATGAAGGGCTTGACAACCCTTTTTTCTAAACATGAAGTCTGGGAGGCAATCAAGGCATCTCAAGTGGAAAAGGCCCTTGGCCCCGATGGTTTTTTGGGGACGTTCTTCAGAGTATGCTGGAGCACAATCAAGGAAGGATGTGATGGCTGTTTTTGATCACCTCTATAGGATGGCGTTGGGTTCTACGATAGGGTGCGTCGACTGTAAATTAAAATTTTCCTACGCGCAGAACAACCAAGAACATGTTACGGGAGATGGATCATAGTTCGTTACCACTAGACGCGCAGTGCCATGCAGCGGAAGAAGAGTTGGGGCAGCGCGTCCACGTGGATCGTGTCCTCCTCGTCTGATCTCCCTCGAACAGTCGGTCGTCGGTTCCCATGTACAGGTTCGCTGGCGTGGCGCAAGTGCACCGCATCTAACGGTATCCGCGCGTGCAGGAGGAACATCGTGCGGCGGACTGCTAGGGACGATCATACAACCAGCGGTGAGTGGAGGTGTCTATTCGCAACACATGAAAACCCTAGTAACAGCGCCAAAGCGGTCAACCACATGAGTGTGCCGCACCCCCACTTTATATAGGCGTCTGTTGAGGGCTCAACACTTGGGCCTCGCACGGATCCTAAAGCCCATAAGTCTACTCAGCCAGAATCCGAACACAGTTCAGATCACATCCGACCAGTGTCCTCGGATCCAACCTCGTAGGTTCCTTCCCTTAAGCGCGCGACCCCTTAGGTTCAAACCGGCTTGGTCGCAATTCGGATCACCTCCGAATTGCACGGTTGATAGCGGCCCCTAGCAAGGCATGCCAAACACCAAGCAGACTATGAAGCCGGTTAGGCGAACCTGTACATCATACTTCCATTCCTTTTGCCACACGATATATGTTGTCGGGCTCAAGGCGAGTCTGTCATCCTTGTGCTAGCCCGACCTCTTTCTCGTTCCAGTGATGCCGACCACAAACCATATTATCTCATAATCCTTGTTGCATGGCCATGCTTATCCTGGTCGGATCACACGAGGGGCCCAAAGTATATCTCTCCTGATCGGAGGGGCAAATCTCATCTTGCTCGACCATGTCTCGCAGCATGGGTCTGGACAAGGCCGAAACCTACCTTTGTAACTACCCAGTCATGGAGTAGCGTTTTGGTTGGCCCAAAGCAAGTCTGACACCATCCCGAGTACATGCGCTAGCTCAGGTCTTAGGACATAGAACATATGTTGTACTAGAGACTCACAGATGACATATCGCTGCGTCTCATAGTTGGGTCTGTCCGACTCGGACCTTATCTCAACTCGGATCCGACTACGTCGAATCCGACCAGGTCCTTCCGAGTCCATATTATACGATTAGCATCCAATGCTTCATGGCTAGTGAGACCAAGCCATCGACCGTGTCATATGCTAGTCTAGTCGGCTGTGCGTCCACACAGCCCTTTCAACCAGGGACCTTTTAGGACAGTCATCATACAATGCATAGTCCCACAAACAAGTCACATACTTGCTGATACACATCATTGATAATGTCCAAGGACTATCTTTATTTATAAACACATAGGAAATATCATCATACATGATTGCCTCTAGGGCATATCTCCAACAGTTGGCTGAGGGAAATTTTGCTAATTTGAACACTACCATGATAACTTTGATTCCAAAGAAGGACGGTGCAACTAAAATGAGTGAATTCAGGCCGATCATCTCCCCTACGCAGACGGCATTATAGCGAAAGAAATGCATCCATGACAGTTTTATGTATGTTTAGAACTTTGTTTGAGCTCTAGACAGGAGCAAAACATCGGCACTGTTACTTAAATTATATATAGTGAGGGCTTCTGATATTATCTCATGGGAGTACATCTTCGAATTTTTAGAGTTACTATGTTTTCCTTTGAGATGGAGATTGGATTGCGCTCCTCCTGCCTTCCACCTCTTCGGCTTGTCTGCTAAACGACGCCCCGAGAAAATGTATAGTTCACCAACATGGGCTTCGGCAGGGAGACCGTCTCTCCCGCTGCTTTTTATCCTCTGCATCGACCCCCTCCATTGGCTTCTTGAGGCGGCGACTAGGGTAGGCGTCCTCAACAGAATTCCGGGCACAGCGGCAAGGATGTGCACGAGTCTGTCCGCCGATGATGCTATCATCTTCATGAACCCTGCGCGTCAGGAGATCGACAACCTGCTTGGGCTGCTACAACACTTCGGCGATGCCACGGGCCTCTGTGTCAACCTAGCCAAATCATCGATTATTACCATCAGCTGCGACGACATCGACCTAGGTAGGGTTCTACAAAACTTTGGGGGCCATACGACGATCTTCCCTATAAGATACCTAGGCCTTCGAGTCACTGATACGTCTCCAACGTATCTATAATTTTTGATTGCTCCATGCTATATTATCTACTGTTTTGGACTATATTGGGCTTCATTTTCCGCTTTTATATTATTTTTGGGACTAACCTATTAACCGGAGGCCCAGCCCAGAATTTCTATTTTTTTGCCTATTTCAGTGTTTCGAAGAAACGGAATATCAAACGGAGTCCAAACGGAATAAAATCTTCAGGAACGTGATTTTCTCGCCGAACGTGATCCAGGAGACTTGGACCTGCTCGAAGGAACAAAAGAGGCGGTCACGAGGGTGTGGGGCGCCCCCCTTGCCTCGTGGGCCCCTCGTTGCTCCTCCGGCGTACTTCTTCCTCCTATATATACACATGTACCCCCAAACGATCAGAACAGGAGCCAAAAACCTAATTTCACCGCCGCAACTTTCTGTATCCACGAGATCCCATCTTGGGGCCTGTTTCGGAGCTTCGCCGGAAGAGGGCCGTCATCACGGAGGGCTTCTACATCATCATAGCCTCTCCGATGAAGTGTGAGTAGTTTACCTTAGACCTTCGGGTCCATAGTTAGTAGCTAGATGGCTTCTTCTCTCTCTTTGAATCTCAATACAAAGTTCTCCCCCTCTCTTGTGGAGATCTATTCGATGTAATCTTCTTTTTGCGGTGTGTTTGTTGAGACCGATGAATTGTGGGTTTATGATCAAGTCTATCTATGAATAATATTTGAATCTTCTCTGAATTCTTTTATGTATGATTGGTTATCTTTGCAAGTCTCTTCGAATTATCCGTTTGGTTTGGCCAACTAGATTGGTAGTTCTTGCCATGGGAGAAGTGCTTAGCTTTGGGTTCGATCTTGCGGTGTCCTTACCTAGTGACAGAAGGGGCAGCAAGGCACGTATTGTAGCGTTGCCATCGAGGATAACAAGATGGGGTTTATTTCATATTGCATGAATTTTTCTCTCTACATCATGTCATCTTGCTTAAGGCGTTACTCTATTTTTAACTTAATACTCTAGATGCATGCTGGATAGCGGTCGATGAGTGGAGTAATAGTAGTAGATGCAGAATCGTTTCGATCTACTTGTCACGGACGTGCTGCCTATATACATGATCATGCCTAGATATTCTCATAACTATGCTCGATTCTGTCAATTGCTCAACAGTAATTTGTTCACCCATCGTAGAATACTTATGCTCTTGAGAGAAGCCACTAGTGAAACCTATGGCCCCCGGGTCTATTCTCATCATATCAATCTCCATTACTTTAATCTTACTTTGCTTTTTTACTTTGCCTTTACTTTTTTACTTTGCATCTTTATACCAAAAATATTATATCTATCAGATCTCACTCTCGTAAGTGACCGTGAAGGGCTTGACAACCCCTAATCGCGTTGGTTGCGAGTAGCTATCGCTTTGTGCAGGTACGAGGGACTTCAGCGTGGGCTCCTACTGGATTGATACCTTGGTTCTCAAAAACTGAGGGAAATACTTACGCTACTCTGCTGCATCATACCTTCCTCTTTGGGGAAAACCAACACAAGCTCAAGACGTAGCAAGAAGGATTTCTGGCGCCGTTGCCGGGGAGTCTACGCAAAAAGTCAACATACCAAGTACCCATCACAATCCCTATCTCTCGCATTACATTATTTGCCATTTGCCTCTCGTTTTCCTCTCCCCCACTTCACCCTTGCCGTTTTATTCGCCCTCTCTCTCTCTCTATCCTCCCTATCTATTTGCCTCTTTTTGCCCGTTTCTTGTTTGCCCGTATGGTTGGAATAGTTGTTTATTTATTACTAAACAGAGAACCTAAGATCTATGGATCCTCATCCACTTGCTAATCTTTTTAAGAGATCCAATTATGATGAACCAATTGCTAGTGAGTTTTGTGCACTAGATTATCTTTATGAAGTTTTGCTTGAAATTCGTGAATCTGAAAAGTGTGATGAATTACTTTATGAAGCGATTCACGATAGATCTTTGAATAAAAAGCATGATTGCAATGATTTTACTATAAATTCTCTTGATGTCAATTGTGCTAATAATATGCAAAACCCTAAGCTTGGGGGTGCTAGTTTTGCTATGTCTACTACTTGTTGTAATGATCATGATTGGGGTGATTCTTCTTATGATATTGAAAATTCATTTAAGCCCCATGATGAATATGAGATTGATAATAGTGTTTGCAATATTATTGAAAGTGGGTTTGGAAGAGTGTCAACTTTAGATCCCACATATTTGGAGAATGTTCAATCTTATGAAAGTTTTGAGAAAAGTGGGTTTGGAAAGGTCATGACTTTAGTTAATGTTAATCCCACTATTTTGGAAGAGTGTCAACTTTGCATGCATATGGATCGTGTTGAAAATATTTTGTGTGATAGATATTTTGTTGAATTTGCTTATGATCCCTCATGCAATTATTACGAGAGAGGAAAATATGGTGGTAGAAATTTTCATGTTACTAAATTACCTCTCGTTATGTTGAGATTGCTATTGTTTCTTTCTGCTTCCTTGCATACGCTAGTTTTTGCTTGCCTTGGAAATTTGTTTGCCTATAAGATGCCTATGCATAGGAAGTATGTTAGACTTAGATGTGTTTGTCACATGCTCTATGATGCTCTCTTTGTGCTTCAATTCTTGTCTTTCATGTGAGCATCATTAAAATTATCAATGCCTAGCTTTAAGAATTTAAAGAAAAGCGCTTGTTGGGAGACAACCCAATATTTATCCTTCCTATTATTTAATAAATAAATTATTTAGCCTCTGTTTCGGTTGTGTTTTTTTTGTTTAATTAGTGTTTGTGCCAAGTAGAACCGTTGGGAAGACTTGGGGAAAGTCTTGTTGAACTTGCTGTAAAAAACAGAAACTTTAGCGCTCACGAGAACTGCTGTCATTTTTATTTTAAGAGTTATATTTAGTTAATTCTTTTTTCAGATGATTAATAGATAAATTCCTCACGTCAAGAAATTTATTTTAGAATTTTTGGGGTTCCAGATCTTGCGCTAGCTACAGATTACTACAGACTGTTCTGTTTTTGACAGATTCTGTTTTTCGTGTGTTGTTTGCTTATTTTGATGAATCTATGGATACTAAAATAGTTTATAATCCATAGAGAAGTTGGAATACAGTAGGTTTAACACCAATATAAATAAATAATGAGTTTATTACAGTACCTTGAAGTGGTCTTGTGTTTTCTTTCGCTAACGGAGCTCACGAGTTTTCTATTTTGAGTTTTGTGTTGTGAAGTTTTCAAGTTTTGGGTGAATTATTTTGATGGATCATGGAACAAGGAGTGGCAAGAGCCTAAGCTTGGGGATGCCCATGGAAGCCCCAACATAATCCAAGGACACCAAAAAGTCAAAGCTTGGGGATGCCCCGGAAGGCATCCCCTCTTTCGTCCACTTCCATCGGTAATTTACTTGGAGCTATATTTTTATTCACCAACATGATATGTGTTTTGCTTGGAGCGTCTTGTATTATTTGTGTCTTTGTGTCTTAGTATGCCACAATCATCCTTGCTGTACACACCTTTTGAGAGAGCCATACATGAATTAAAATTTGATAGAATACTCTATGTGCTTCACTTATATCTTTTGAGCTAAGTAGTTTTGCTCTATGTGCTTCACTTATATCTTTTGAGCGTTATAATCTTGCTCTATGTGCTTCACTTAGAACTTTTAGATCCCGGTGGTGGATTTGTTTTAAAGAAACTATTGATCTCTCATGCTTCACTTCAATTATTTTGAGAGTCTCTTAATAGCATGGTAATTTGCTCAATAATAATATGCTTGGTATTCAAGATTTGTGAAACTTTCTTTTGAGTGTGTTGAATACTAAGAAAAGATTGAAGCATGATAATTGTTTTGAGATGTGGAGGTGATAATATTAAAGTCATGCTAGTTGAGTAGTTGTGAATTTAAAGAATACTTGTGTTAAATTTTGTGATTCCCGTAGCATGCACGTATGGTGAACCGTTATGTTATGAAGTCGGAGCATGATTTATTTATTGATTGTCTTCCTTATGAGTGGCGGTCGGGGACGAGATGGTCTTTTCCTACCAATCTATCCCCCTAGGAGCATGCGCGTAATACTTTGCTTTGATAACTTCTAGATTTTTGCAATAAGTATATGAGTTCTTTATGACTAATGTTGAGTCCATGGATTATACGCACTCTCACCCTTCCACCTTTGCTAGCCTCTCTAATACCGCGCACCTTTCGCCGGTATCATACACCTACCATATACCTTCCTCAAAACAGCCACCTACCTACCTATTATGGCATTTCCATATCCATTCTGAGATATATTGCCATAAAACTTTCCACCATCAAGTTCATCATGACACACTCCATCACTGTCATATTGCATATCCCGGTATACCGCCGGACGCATTCACACAGAGTCATATTTTGTTCTAAGTATGGAGTTGTAATTGTTGAGTTATAAGAAAAATAAAAGTGTGATGATCATCATTATTAGAGCATTGTCCCAGTGAGGAAAGAATGATGGAGACTATGATTCCCCCATAAGTCAGGGTGAGACTCTGGACGAAAAAAGGCCAAAAAAGCCCAAATAAAAAGAGGCCATAAAAAAAGAAAAGGCCCAAATAATAAAAAAAAAGAAAAAGAGAGAAGGGACAATGTTACTATCCTTTTACCACACTTGTGCTTCAAAGTAGCACCATGATCTTCATAGTAGAGTCTCTCATGTTATCACTTTCATATACTAGTGGAAATTTTACATTATAGAACTTGGCTTGTATATTCCAATGATGGGCTTCCTCAAAAATTGCCCTAGGTCTTCATGAGCTAGCAAGTTGGATGCACACCCACTTAGTTTCTTTTCGAGCTTTCATATACTTATAGCTCTAGTGCATCTGTTGCATGGAAATCCCTACTCACTCACATTGATATCTATTGATGGGCATCTCCATAGCCCGTTGATACGCCTAGTTGATGTGAGACCATCTTCTCCTTTTTGTCTTCTCCACAACCACCATTCTATTCCACCTATAGTGCTATATCCATGGCTCACGCTCATGTATTGCGTGAAGATTGAAAAAGTTTTGAAAAAGTTAGAGTATGAAACAATTGCTTGGCTTGTCATCGGGGTTGTGCATGATTTAAATACTTTGTGTGGTGAAGATGGAGCATAGCCAGACTATATGATTTTGTAGGGATAACTTTTCTTTGGCCATGTTATTTTGAGAAGACATAATTGCTTTGTTAGTATGCTTGAAGTATTATAATTTTTTATGTCAATATAAACTTTTGTCTTGAATCTTTCTAATCTGAATATTCATACCACAATTAAGAAGATTTGCATTGAAATTATGCCAAGTAGCACTCCGCATCAAAAATTCTCTTTTTGTGATTTACCTACTCGAGGACGAGCAGGAATTAAGCTTGGGGATGCCTGATACGTCTCCAACGTATCTATAATTTTTGATTGCTCCATGCTATATTATCTACTGTTTTGGACTATATTGGGCTTTATTTTCCACTTTTATATTATTTTTGGGACTAACCTATTAACCGGAGGCCCAGCCCAGAATTGTTGTTTTTTGCCTATTTCAGTGTTTCGAAGAAACGGAATATCAAACGGAGTCCAAACGGAATAAAATCTTCGGGAACATGATTTTCTCACCGAACGTGATCCAGGAGACTTGGACCCTGCTCGAAGGAACAAAAGAGGCGGTCACGAGGGTGGGGGGCGCCCCCCTGCCTTGTGGGCCCCTCGTTGCTCCTCCGGCGTACTTCTTCCTCCTATATATACACACGTACCCCCAAACAATCAGAACAGGAGCCAAAAACCTAATTTCACCGCCGCAACTTTCTGTATCCACGAGATCCCATCTTGGGACCTGTTCCGGAGCTTCGCCGGAAGAGGGACGTCATCACGGAGGGCTTTTACATCATCATAGCCTCTTCGATGAAGTGTGAGTAGTTTACCTCAGACCTTCGGGTCCATATTTAGTAGCTAGATGGCTTCTTCTCTCTCTTTGAATCTCAATACAAAGTTCTCCCCCTCTCTTGTCGAGATCTATTCGATGTAATCTTCTTTTTGCGGTGTGTTTGTTGAGACCGATGAATTGTGGGTTTATGATCAAGTCTATCTATGAATAATATTTGAATCTTCTCTGAATTCTTTTATGTATGATTGGTTATCTTTGCAAGTCTCTTCGAATTATCCATTTGGTTTGGACAACTAGATTGGTAGTTCTTGCCATGGGAGAAGTGCTTAGCTTTGGGTTCGATCTTGCGGTGTCCTTACCCAGTGACAGAAGGGGAAGCAAGGCACGTATTGTATCGTTGCCATCGAGGATAACAAGATGGGGTTTATTTCATATTGCATGAATTTATCTCTCTACATCATGTCATCTTGCTTAAGGCGTTACTCTTTTTTTAACTTAATACTCTAGATGCATGCTGGATAGCGATCGATGAGTGGAGTAATAGTAGTAGATGCAGAATCGTTTCGATCTACTTGTCACGGACGTGATGACTATATACATGATCATGCCTAGATATTCTCATAACTATGCTCAATTCTGTCAATTGCTCAACAGTAATTTGTTCACCCACCGTAGAATACTTATGCTCTTGAGAGAAGCCACTAGTGAAACCTATGGCCCCCGGGTCTATTCTCATCATATC